>NC_057729.1:60300336-60305093 GCF_004010195.1 Chiloscyllium plagiosum | reverse complement strand
GAATGCGGAGAAAATAAATCAGGAGAAAGAAGTGGTAAGTCAGAAAGGCAGTATTACAATAATCATGGGGGGGGGGCTTCTATATGCAGATGCACTGTGAAAATCAGGCTGAAAGCAGATCCATAAAAAAGGAATTTGTAAAATATCTACAAGATGAATTTTGGAGCAGAGCACACAAGGGAACAGACAATTCTGGATTTAGTGATGTGCAACAATGAGGACTTGAATAGGGAGCTTAAAGTGAAGGAACTCCGAGGGGGAAGTGACCATAAAATGGTAGAAATCCCCCTGCAGTTTGAGAGGGAGAAGCTGGAATCAGATGGGATGGGATTACACTTGAATAAAGGAAACTACAAAGACATGAGGGAGGAACTGACCAGATTTGATTGGAAGGGGAGTCAAAATTAGAGTGGTGCTGGAAAAGCACAGCATGTCAGGCAGCATCTGAGGAGCAGGAAAATTGATGTTTTGGGCAAAAGCCCTTTATCAGGATTCCTCCTTGGATGATGCCTGACCTGCTGTGCTTTTCCAGCACCACTCTAATTTTGACTCCAATCTCCAGCATCTGCAGTACCCACCTCCGCCCGACTGGAAGGGGAGCCGAGCGGGGAAGATGGTGGAGCAGCAATGGCAGGGGTTTCCGGGGGTAACCTGGGAGGCACAGCAGAAACTCATCCCGAGGAAGAGGAAACATCCTAAGGGGAGGATGTAGCTGATAGAGAAAGTCAGGGAGAAGTAGAAGCAAAAGAAAAAGCATCCAACGTTATCAAGATTAGTGGGAAGCTAGAGGATTGGGAAGTCTTTAAAAACCAGCAGAGGGTAACTAAAAAAAGGTAATAAGGAGGGAGAAGGTGAAATATGAGAGTAAGGAGTTAGTAATATAAAATAAAATTACAAGACTTGTTTTTGTAAAGCAAGATAAGAGAGAGATAAGAGTGGATAATGAATGCCTGGAAAATGAGCCTGGAGGAGTAGTAATGAGGAACAAAGAAATGTTGGAGGAACTGAATAGGTCTTTTGCATCAATTTTCACAGACAGCAGCAGGGAGCCAGTGGATGTGATCTATTCAGATTTCCAGAAAGCTTTTGGCAAAATGCTGCACAGAAGGTTGCTAAACAAGATAAGGGCCCATGGTGTTAGGGGTAAGGCACTGGCATAGACAGAGGATTGGCTGACTGGTAGCTGGTTATAGTGAAGTTCCACAGGGGTCAGTGTTGGGACAACAATTCACGTTGCATATTCTCAATCTGGACAAAGGGACTGAGGGCATTGCTGCTTTGTTTGCAGATGACACAAAGATAAATGGAGGGACAGGTAGTATTGCGGAAGCAGGGAGGCTGCAGATTAGGCAAGATTTAGGATGCATAGGATGGGAAAGGAAACTGCAGGGGATGGGCACAGTTGAAATGTGGAGCTTATTCGAGGAACAGCCACTGCGGGTCCTTGATAAGTATGTACCTGTCAGGCAGGGAGGAAGTGTTTGAGCGAGGGAACCATGGTTTACTAAAGAAGTTGAATCTCTTGTCAAGTGAAAAAAGGCGGCTTATGTTAGGATGAGACATGAAGGCTCAGTTAGGGTGCTGCAGAGTTACCAGTTAGCAAGGAAAGACCTAAAGAGAGAGCTAAGAAGAGCTAGGAGGGGACATGAGAAGTTGTGGGTGAATAGGATCAAGGAAAACCCTAAGGCCTCTATAGGTATATCATAGGCTACGAGACTGGATAGGATTGAGGTTCACAAGGAGGAGGTGTGAGCAATTTTGCAAGGCATGAAAATAGATAAGTCTCCTGGGCCGGATGGGATTTATCCTGGGATTCTCTGGGAAGCCAGAGAGGAGATTTCTGAGCCTTTGGCTTTGATCTTTATGTCATCACTGTCTACAGGAATAGTGCCAGAAGACTGGAGGATAGCAAATGTTGTTCCTTGTTCAAGAAGGAGAATAGAGACAACCCTGGTAATTATAGACCAGTGAGCCTTACTTCGGTTGTGGCTAAAGTGTTGGAAAAGGTTATAAGAGATAGGATTTATAATAATCTAGAAAGGAATAAGTTGATTGTGAAGGGTAGGTCGTGCCTCACAAACCTTATTGAGTTATGAAAGGATTGGACACTCTGGCAGCAGGAAACATGTTTCTGCTGATGGGTGAGTGCCAAACCAGAGGACACAGCTTAAAAATACGGGGTAGACCATTTAGGACAAAGATGAGGAGAAACTTTTTCACCCAGAGAGTGGTGGCTGTGTGGAATGCTCTGTCCCAGAGAGCAGTGGAGGCCCAGTCTCTGGATTCATTTAAGAAAAAGTTGGATAGAGCTCTCAAAGATAGTGGAATCAAGGGTTATGGAGATAAGGCAGGAACAGGATACTGATTGAGGATGATCAGCCATGATCATATTGAATGGTGGTGCAGGCTCGAAGGGCAGAATGGCCTACTCCTGCACCTATTGTCTATTGTCTATTGTCTTTGAGAAGGTGACCAAACAGATAGATGAGGGTAAAGCAGTTGATGTGGTGTATATGGATTTCATTAACGTATTTGATAAGTTTCCCCACGTTAGGCTTTTGCACAAAATATGGAGGCATGGGACTGAGGGTGATTTAGCAGTTTGGATCAGAAATTGGTGAGCTGAAAGAAGACAGAGGGTGGTGGTTGATGGGAAATGTTCATCCTGGAGCCCAGTTACCAGTGGTGTACTGCAAGGGTCGGTGTTGGGTCCACTGCTGTTTGTCATTTTTATAAACGTCCTGGATGAGGGTATAGAAGGATGGCTGAGTAAACTTGCGGATGACACTAAGGTCGGTGGAATTGTTATAGTGATGAAGGATATTGTAGGTTACAGAGAGACACAGATAAGCTGCAGAGCTGGGCTGAGAGGTGGCAAATGGAGTTTAATGTGGAAAAGTGTGAGGTGATTCATTTTGGAAGGAGTAACAGAAATACAGAGTACTGGGCTAATGGTAAGATTCTTGGTAGTGGAGATGAGCAGAGACATCTCGGTGTCCATGTACATAGATCCTTGAAAGTTGCCACCCAGGTTGATAGGGTTGTTAAGAAGGCATACAGTGTGTTAGCTTTTATTGGTAGCAGGATTGAATTTCAGAGCCACGAGCTGTACAAAACTCTGGTGTGGCCGCACTTGGAATATTGCATTCGGTTCTGGTCACCACATTATAGGAAGGATGTGGAAGCTTTGGAAAGGGTGCAGAGGAGATTTACCAGGATGTTGCCTGGTTTGGAGGGAAGGTCTTATGAGGAAAGGCTGAGGGACTTGAGGCTGTTTTCATTAGATAGAAGAAGGTTGAGAGGTGACTTAATTGAGACATATAAGATAATCAGAGGGTTAGATAGGGTGGACAGGGAGAGTCTTTTTCCTCGGATGGTGATGGCGAGCACGAAGGGACATAGCTTTAAATTGAGGGGTGATAGATATAGGACAGATGTCAGAGGTAGTTTCATGGAACGTGCTGCCTGTAACAGTAGTAGAGTCGCCAACTTTAAGGGCATTTAAGTGGTCATTGGATAGGCATATGGATGATAATGGAATAGTGAAGGATAGATGGGCTTCAGATTGGTTCTACAGATTGGCGCAACATCGAGGGCCGAAGGGCCTGTCCTGAGCTGTAATGTTCTATGTTCTAAGGACTTGGACATGCTGGGAGAGTGGGCAAAGAAGTGGCAGATGGAATACAAGGTGGAAAAGAATGAGGTTATACATTTTGGTAGGAAGTATAGAGATGCAGACTATTGCCTAGGAAATCTGAAGCACAACGGGATTTGAAAGTCCCAATTCAGGATTGTCTTCAGGTTTACATGCAGGTCCAGTAGACAGGAAGGGAAATGCAATGTTAGCATTCAAGAGCAGAGATGTGCTGTTGAGGCTGTATAAGGCTCTGGTCAGACCACATTTGGAATATTGTGAGCACTTATGGGCTCTGTATCTAAGGAAGGACCTGCTGGTGTTGGAGGGGGATCCAGAGGAGGTTTACAAGAATGATCCTGGAGGTGAAGGGCTTGTCCTTTGAGGGGTGGTTGAGGACTCTGGGTCTGTACTCGATGGAGTTTAGAAGGATGAAGGGGGATCTGATTGAAACTTACAGAAAATGGAGAGGCCTGGATAGAGTGGACATGGAAAAGATATATCCGAGTAGGAGAGACTGGGATCCAAGGGCACAGCCTCAGAATGAAGGAGATGAGGAGGAATCTCTTCAGCCAGAGGGTGGGGACTCTGTGGGACTCATTGCCGCAGAGGGCTGTGCAGGCCAAGTCACTGAGTGTGTTTAAAACAGAAGTAGGTAGGGTCTTGATGAGGAAGGGGATTACCATTTACAGGGTGAAGGCAAGAGAATGGGGTTGAGAAACGTACCAGCTGTGATCAAGTGGTGGACGCAAAAAAACTGCAGATGCTGGAATCCAAGGAAGACAAGGAGGAGGCTGGAAGAATTTCCAAATCCCTTTGCGCTTCAGATTCCCAAGGCCTTTCCCCATTTAGAAAATAGTCTACATCTCTATACTTCCTACCAAAGTGTCTAACCTCACACTTTCCCACATTGTATTCCATCTGTCACTTCTTTGCTCACAGAGTTAGAACAAACAGAGTTGTTGTCTCTGGTTTGTTATCCGTGCCACGTGATAGAGAGTCGAGGAATAGGGAGAGAGAACAGTTAAATGCGTGGCTACAGGGATGGTGCAGGAGGGAGGGATTCCGGTATCTGGATAACTGGGGTTCTTTCTGGGGAAGGTGGGACCTCTATAAACAGGAT
>NC_057729.1:60281755-60297612 GCF_004010195.1 Chiloscyllium plagiosum | reverse complement strand
TCAGCTATTACAAGTGGGCATAGCTTTAAATTAAGGGGGGGGGGGTAGGTATAGGACAGATGGTACGGGTATGTTCTTTACTCAGCGAGTCGTGAGTTCATGGACTGCCCTGCCAGTAGCAGTGGTGGACTCTCCCTCATTATGGGCATTTAAGCGGGCATTGGATAGGCATATGGAGGATAGTGGGCTCGTGTAGGTTAGGTGGGCTTGGATCGGCGCAACATCGAGGGCCGAAGGGCCTGTACTGCGCTGTATTCTTCTATGTTCTATGTTCTATGTAGCAGGCCAGGCAGCATCAGGAGGTGGAGAAGTCAATGTTTTGGGTGTAAACCTTCTGAAGTGATCAAATAGTAGAGCAAACTCAATGGACTGAATGAGTCGAGAGTGTAGTGCTGGAAAAGCATAGCAGGTCAGGCAGCATCCGAGGAGCAGTAAAATTTACATTTTGGGCAAAAGCCCTTCATCACTCACTTTTGCCTCAATGGGCTGAATGTCCTGTTCCTTTAGCAGTCTGATGGAATGACACTTATTTAAGTTTAGCATAGCTGTTTCTTATCCAAGTTTCTCGGTCTATTTCTGATCCTGAATGATACTTATTTCAAATTAATTTTCCCACCTCAAGTCCCTTAATACCTTTACCCAACAAAAATCCCATTATTCTCAGTTTTAGGTGTTTCAATTTACCCCGAACCACAACAGTTTTTTGAGGATTGATTGCTGAGGGTGAGGACTGATAGTGACATTCTGTTGGGGTGTGTAGAAGGGATTCAGTGAGCCTGCATATCATGCACATGAAACACTTCCACACAGTCAGAAATGATGCTTCTGCCTCTTGTAGCCTTGTGGTAGGATTAAACCACTGGAAGATGTTTCCTAAATAAAGTCACTGTTTTCCTTTGGAAAGGCAAATCAGGGCAGGACTTATACACTTGATGGTAAGGTCCTAGGGAGTGCTGCTGAACAAAGAGACCTTGAAGTGCAGGTTCATAGCTCCTTGAAAGTTGAGTCGCAGGTGGATAGGATAGTGAAGAAGGCATTTGGTATGCTTTCCTTTATTGGTCAGAGTATTGAGTACCGGAGTTGGGAGGTCATGTTGCAGATATCCAGGACATTGGTTAGGCCCATTGTTGGAATACTACATTCAATTCTGGTCTCCCTACTAAAGGAAATACGTTGTTAAACTTGAAAGTGTGCATATAGTCATAGAGATTTAGAGATGTACAGCTGGAAACAGACCCTTCGGTCCAACCCGTCCATGCCGACCAGATATCCCAACCCAATCTAGTCCCACCTGCCAGCACCCGGCCCATATCCCTCCAAACCCTTCCTTTTCGTATACCCATCCAGATGCCTTTTAAATGTTGCAATTGTACCAGCCTCCACCACTTCCTCTGGCAGCTCATTCCATACACGTACCACCCTCTGCATGAAAAGGTTGCCCCTTACGTCCCTTTTATATCTTTCCCCTCTCACCCTAAACCTATGCCCTCTAGTTCTGGACTCCCCACCCCAGGGAAAAGACCTTGTCTATTTACCCTATCCATGCCCCTCATAATTTTATAAATCTCTATAAGGTCATCCCTCAGCCTCCAACGCTCCAGGGAAAACAGCCCCAGCCTGTTCAATCACTCCCTATAGCTCAGGGGTGACCTTATAGAGGTTTATAAAATCACGAGGGGCCTGGATAGGGTATCTCGACAAGGTCTTTTCCATACAGTGGCAGAGTCCAAAACTAGAGGGTATAGGTTTAAGGTGAGAAGAGAAAGATTTATAAGGGACCTAAGGGGCAACTTTTTCACTCAGAGGGTGGTGCGTGTATGGAATGAGCTGCCAGAGGGAATGGTGAGGCTGGTACAATTGCAGCATTTAAAAGACATTTGGATGGGTATATGAATAGGAAGGGTTTGGAGGGCTATGGGCCGGGTGCTGGCAGGTGGGACTAGATTAACTTAGGAAGTGTGGTCAGCTTGGATGAGTTGGACTGAAGGGTCCGTTTCCATGCTGTACATCTCTATGTCTCTACAAGACTGACTCTGTCAATACTTTTTAGCAGCTTATTGAGACCAAGAATATTTTTTGGGAGGGAAGGTGCTGATGACACAGGTCCAGAGGCCCTTACATTAATATTTCCGTCCCAGCCTCAGCACATACACTCCAAACCCACTCATGTCACTGGGAGGTTTGACTTGGTTTTATTGTAACAGGGTTTTTAAGGGCAGGTAAATACAATAACCGGTTGAACTTTCAGTTGTACAGAAATAAAACCACAAGCAAATTCAACCCACCTCCCACCCCCTCACCTTGCCACACATCACTGCATGGTTTTCGAGAAACTCACAGGCTGGAGGCTGCTCAGTTCGACATGGGCAGGAGTCAGACTGGGTGTGGTTCAATAAGATGCTACTGCCAGCACTCAGTGATAATGCTTATTTCACATGGGACTGATTCAGGATAATCAATGTGGCTTTGTGCATGGGAAATCATGTCGCACAAACTTGACAGAGTTTTTTGAAGAATGTGTCACGGAAATGAAAGTGAAGCTGCTGTTTGATCAAGAATAACTGCAAATACTGAAAGCAAAATGAGCAAGATTTATTAAATTTCAGTACCTATGTTCCCTCCATGTACTTGCCTTGAGGTTTTCATACACTGTTGGGAACAAGCTGAGTGTGAATCCCTGAGTGTGAATCCCTGAGTGTGAATCGTTGAGTGTGAATCCCTGAGTGTGAATCCCTGAGTGTGAATCGCTGAGTGTGAATCCCTGAGTGTAGATCCCTGAGTGTGAATCCCTGAGTGTCGATTCCTGAGTATAGATCCCTGAGTGTGAATCCCTGAGTGTGAATCCCTGAGTGTGAATCCCTGAGTGTAGATCCCTGAGTGTGATTCCCTGAGTGTGAATCCCTGAGTGTAGATTCCTGAGTATAGATCCCTGAGTGTGAATTCCTGAGTGTGAATCCCTGAGTGTGAATCGCTGAGTGTGGATCCCTGAGTGTGAATCCCTGAGTGTGGATCCCTGAGTGTAGATGCCTGAGTGTGAATCCCTGAGTGTGGATCCCTGAGTGTGAATCCCTGAGTGTAGATCCCTGAGTGTGGATCCCTGAGTGTGAATCCCTGAGTGTAGATCCATGAGTGTGGATCCCTCAGTGTGAATCTCTGAGTGTGAATCCCTGAGTGTAGATTCCTGAGTGTGGATCCCTGAGTGTAGATCCCTGAGTGTGAATCCCTGAGTGTGAATCTCTGAGTGTGAATCCCTGAGTGTAGATTCCTGAGTGTGAATCTCTGAGTGTGAATCCCTGAGTGTGGATCCCTGAGTGTAGATCCCTGAGTGTGGATCCCTGAGTGTGGATCCCTCAGTGTGAATCCCTGAGTGTAGATTCCTGAGTGTGAATCTCTGAGTGTAGATCCCTGAGTGCAGATTCCTGAGTGTGGATCCCTGAGTGTAGATCCCTGAGTGTGAATCCCTGAGTGTGAATCTCTGAGTGTGAATCCCTGAGTGTAGATTCCTGAGTGTGAATCTCTGAGTGTG
Source organism: Chiloscyllium plagiosum (assembly GCF_004010195.1). Lineage (NCBI taxonomy): Eukaryota > Metazoa > Chordata > Chondrichthyes > Orectolobiformes > Hemiscylliidae > Chiloscyllium > Chiloscyllium plagiosum. The sequence goes on along the minus strand of NC_057729.1, from coordinate 60,294,086 downwards.
GATCCCTCAGTGTGAATCCCTGAGTGTGGATCCCTGAGTGTGATTCCCTGAGTGTAGATTCCTGAGTGTGGATCCCTGAGTGTAGATCCCTGAGTGTGAATCCCTGAGTGTGAATCCCTGAGTGTGAATCTCTGAGTGTAGATTCCTGAGTGTGAATCTCTGAGTGTGAATCGCTGAGTGTGGATCCCTGAGTGTGATTCCCTGAGTGTAGATTCCTGAGTGTGGATCCCTGAGTGTGGATCCCTGAGTGTGAATCCCTGAGTGTAGATTCCTGAGTGTGAATCTCTGAGTGTGAATCCCTGAGTGTAGATCCCTGAGTGTGATTCCCTGAGTGTGAATCAACACTGGAGATACTGGTCTGGGGCAAGGACACTCACGTCAGTCCACCAGGCTGCCTGGAGGATTGCCAGGAGTTTAAGACAATGCTGGTGATTTGTGGAGTCTGCTGCACATGCTCCAGGTTTCTGATGGATACAGGGGATTGGGGACCACAGCTGCAATGCCGATAGTGACCCTGGTGCTGGCTTTGAGCTCTCAGGTTCCTCTGTTCTTCAGGCAGTCCCAGGCCTCCCTGCTGCACTGGTGTCGATGTTAAACTTAATCGTCAATGTTCACTGACAGCAGCAGGAGGTTCCTGAGGTATTGGGAGGTGGGATGGGGATACAATTCACATCAACCAGGGGCTCACTGTGGATTCTGATGGCAGGCATAGTGTTGTGTAACATGAGCAATCTGGTACAGATGCTGGTTTTGGGAGGTTTACTCTGAGGCCTGGGTGTGAGTGTGTGGATCAAACAGTGTACAGACTAGTCAGCCTCTGAGTGTGCACACACCCACATATGGGTATCATCCGGGTCCTGTCGCTCGTTGGCAGAGACTGAGGGTGTATCTGGCTCTGGCCTGGCGGTGACGGTAAAACAGTTTCCCACATGTCCAGTCAATTAGCCACATTCCCGTGGGGAGCCTCATGGAGTGTGACAGAGAGGAGGCTGGAACCAAATGGTTCGTGTGATGGGGACACTATCCTGGTCTTCCCTTGCATTGGGATCCATCGTGGATCGCATTGGGATCCATCACATTGGGATCCATCGTGGATCACATTGGGATCCATCACATTGGGATCCATCGTGGATCACATTGGGATCCATCAGATTGGGATCCATTGTGGATCCGCTGCTGAGGATCACAGTTATTGCAAAGTCGGTAGGTGATAGGGAGGAATTTCTGCCGGAGATACTCCACAATCCCGTGGGGCTGAGAGAGATGAAGGTCCTTTGTGAGATTGAAGAACGATGTGTCAGGGCAGTCCACGCTGCTCCCTGGATTTTCCTCAGACATGTCACACGGAAAATCCCATCCAAAAATCTTGATGGGAGGATGCTGCATTGAGACTCAAGGGGGAGCTAACTGGGAGGAGCTCAGTGGGAGGGGCTCAGTGGGAGGGGCTCCATGGGGGGGCTGGTTGAGACTGACTCGCACTTTGACCTTTCTCATGGGGGACATCAGGAAACCCCTCTGCCATTTGCACAGTCTAACCTGCCCCTTCTTCAGGACGGTCACCTTTACAGCATCTGAGATCTCCCAGCATGCTCTTGTCCTTCTAGACCAGGGCAATGAGAGCAAGGATTTGAGACAAGAACCTTACCCACTGTATTGAAGTCCTTCAGCAGGGATTGTCTGTGTGCTGGAGCTGGTGGTTTGATGATAATGTCACTGGGTTAGTAACCCAGAGGCCAAGGTTAATGTTGGAGGGTCACAGGTTCAAACCCCATCAATGCAGCAGGAGATATTTCACTTTCCATCTGGAATTGAAAACCCATCTTAGTGATGGTGACAAACGATCATCGAATTGTCATTAAATCTGGTTCGACAATGCCCTTTAGGGAAGGCGATCTGCCAACTTTACCCAGTTCTGGTCTACATGTGACTCCAGACCCACAGTGATGGGCTTCACTTGGAACCCGCTGAGCAAGCTGCTCAGTTGAAGGACAATTTACAACAGCCAATCAGAGCTGGCCTTGTCAGCAGCATGAACAATGAAAATAGAAGGATTGGGGAGTTAGAACAGAGGGCTCCCTCTGTGTCTGGGATCGGACTGTGCCAGGCTGGGAAGGAGGGGGATGTTGGCACCCACTGACCCTGGTACTCACCGACAGCAGGATATCTGGGAGTGGCCTCATTTACAGTGAAGCAGGGTTCCCACAGAAAGGACCATGTCTCAATGGGAGGAGCCTTTTGAGAAGTGACCTGCTGGTTATGAAGGGGATTGTGGATTGGAAATTGCTGGCCCAGATTATTCTGAGCTTGTTTGGAGACCGTTCAAAGCAGCAGTGGGGTGGGAGGTAACCTGAGGCAGCAGGGCGATGATCAGAGAAGGGGCAACAGTGAGTATTGTCCAATGAGATGGACATGAAGCTGAGGCAGGAGTTGGGTAGGATTTGAGGCAAATTGGGGAGCATGCTGGAGCAACTGTGCTCAGAGTCTGTTTCCATTTCTCATTTTTGTTAATACCTCTCCCTCTCTGGCCTACAACTTTTTCACTTCATCCCTCCATCTCCTTCCTCTCTGCCTTTGTCTTTTTCTCCATTCCCTCAGCATGGTTTTTGTTGATTCTTCAGTCCCAGCTGCACTGAGTACAGAGAGGTCACACTCTGAGGCCAATTCAATTCCTTACTGTCCGTTCACTATCCCCATGTCGATGGGGGGTGCTGATGGTGATTGCTGCTGGAGAAGCTGTGCTCCAGAACATAGCACACCCCGAGCGAGATGTTCCAGGAATTTAGAGCAAAACTTCACTGTCAAAAGGAGACCACTCTGGGGATTTAAATCTCTCTGTTACTCAGCTCAATTCCCCGTTCACTTCTCTCTGGGAAACTCCCATGCACAGGCTGCAGGTAAGTGTGTGTTTAATTTTAAACTTTGCTACTTTCACTCTCATCTGCCCACTCGTCAGGAGAAACCAGAGTGCTTTCTGTGATTCACGTCTACTACTCCTGACAAAATGGAACAAAAATATTTTTTTTTACTGAATTGAGTGTAAAACACTCCAACCTCCTAAAAAATCCCCAACTGCTTTCAGATACTCAGACTGAAAGAGCTGTTAGAATTAAACAAGTCTACATACACACACAAACTGTGAGATCTTTAACAAGTATTATACAGCTAGTTTCAGGTCCTTTTAGAGTAAATGGCTTTCATGTCAAACAGTTCTGACTCATGACCTGATTAATTTATTAGGAGGGTCCCTCACCTTGTACAAGTTATACAAATTATATATGTTGTATTAAACGATTTGTGTATGTGTATCTGTCTGTGTTTCTGTGAGTGTGTCTGTGTGTGTGTGTCTGTGAGCATGTGTCTGTGTGTCTTTCTACAAGAGTGTGTCTGTGCGTGTGTGTGTGTCTGTGTGTGTTTCTGTGAGTGTGTGTCTTTGTGTGTTTCTGTTATATCTGCCTATGTGTGTCTGTCTGCCTGTGTTAATGTGTATGTGTGTCTGTGTGTGTTTCTGTGTGTGTCTATGTGTGTGTCTGTGCGTGTGTGTCTATGTGTGTGTCTGTGCGAGTGTGTGTTTCTGTGTGTGTCTGTGTGTGTGTCTGTGCGTGTGTGTGTCTGTGTGTGTGCGTGTGTGTCTGTGTTTTGATTTAATTGAATGGAGCTGTCATTTCACAGATTCTCACCAATTTGCCGGCTGCAGATGTATCTGTCCATGACAGTATCAGTAAGAGTAACCACCGCACAGTCCTTATGGACACAAAGTCCCACCTTCACACTGAGAATACCCTCCATCGTGTTGTGTGGCACTATGCCCGTGCTAAATGGGACCGACTTCAAACAGATCTAGCAACTCAAGACTGGGCATCCATGAGGCTCTGTGGGCCATCAACAGCAGCAGGGCTGTACTCCAGCACAATCTGTAACCTCGTGGCCCGGCATATCCCCTACTCAACCATTACCATCAAACCAGAGGATTGACCCTGGGTCAATGGAGAGTGCAGGGGGACATGCCAGGAGCAGCACCAGGCAGACCTGAAAATGAGATGTCAACCTGGTGAAGCCACCAAACAGGACTACTTATGTATAAACCAGGATAGGCAGCAAGTGATAGGCAGAGTTAAGTGATCCCAGAACCAATGGATCAGATCTAAGCTCTGCCGTCCTGCCACATCCGGTCGGGAATGGTGGTGGACAATTCAACAACTCACTGGAGAAGGAGGCTCCACAAATATCCCCCTTCTCAATGATGGAAGAGCCCAGCGCATCAGGACAAAAGATAAGGCTGAAGTTTTCACAGCAATCTTCAGCCAGAAATACCGAGTGGATGATCCATCTCGGCCTCCTCCAGTGGTCCCCAGCGTCAGATCCCAGTCTTCAGCCAGTTCAATTCACTCCACATGATTTCAAGATACAGTTGGAGACACTGGATACTGCAAAGGTTACGGGCCCTGATAATATTCTGACAATAGTACTGAAGACTTGTGCTCCAGAACTAGCCACTCCCCTCGCCAAGCTGTTCTGGTACAGTTACAACACCAGCATCTACCCGACAATGGGGAAAATTGTCAAGAGTGTGGTGGTGGAAAAACGCAGCAGGTCAGGCAGCATCCGAGGAGCAGGAGAGTCAATGTTTCGGGCATAAGCCCTTCATCAGGAATGAGGCTGGTGGGTCGGGACTAAGAGATAAATGGGAGGAGGTGGGGTTGGGGGGAGGTAGCTGGGAAAGTGATAGGTGGATGAAGGTAAGGGAGAGGGTGATAGGTCAGAGGGGGGAGTGATGGATGGGTCCGGAGGGCGGTGCCAAGTTGGAGGCTTGGGGCTGGGATAATGTTGGGGGGAGGGGAAATGAGGAAACTGGTGAAATCCACATTTATCCCATGTGGTTGCAGGGTCCCAAGGCAGAATAGGAGGCATTCTTCCTCCAGGCAACGGGTGGTAACGGTTTGGTGGTGGAGGAGGCCCAGGACCTGCATGTCCTTGATGGAATGGGAGGAGGAATTAAAATGTTCAGCCATGGGGCAGTGGGGTTGGTGGGTGCAGGTGTCCCAGAGATGTTCTCTGAAACAATCTGAAAGATGATGTCCTGTCTCCCTGATGTAGAGGAGACCACATCGGGAGCAACGGATATAGTAGATGACATTGGGAGAGGTACAGGTAAATTTCTGACGGATGTGGAAGGATCACTGTGGTGCCCACATATCCCAACCTAATCTATCCCATTTGCCAGCAATAGACAATAGGTGCAGGAATAGGTCATTCGGCCCTTTGAGCCAGCATCACCATTCATTATGATCATGGCTGATCATCCTTAATCAGTATCCTGTTCTTGCCTTATCGCCATAATCCTTGATTCCACTATCCTTAAGAGCTCTATCCAACTCTTTCTTGAAAGTATCCAGAGACCACTGCCCTCTGGAGCAGAGCATTCCATACACCCACTACTCTCTGGGTGAAGAGATTTCTCCTCTTCTCTGTCCTAAATGGTCTACCCCGTATTTTTAAGCTGTGTCCTCTGGTTCGGGACTCACCCATCAGCGGAAACATGTTTCCTGCCTCCAGAGTGTCCAATCCTTTAATAATCTTATATGTCTCAATCAGATCCCTTCTCATTCTTCTAAACTCAAGCGTATACAAGCCCAGTTGCTCCAATATGTCAACATATGATAGTCCCGCCTTTCCAGGAATGACCTCGTGAACCTACGCTGCACTCCCTCAATAGCCAGAATGTCTTTCCTCAAAGTTGGAGACCAGAACTGCACACAGTACTCCAGGTGTGCTCCCACCAGGGCCCTGTACAGCTGCAGAAGAACCTCTTTGCTTCTATACTCAATCCCTCTTGTTATGAAGGCCAGCATGCTATTAGCCTTCTTCACTACCTGCTGTACCTGCATGCCTACCTTCATTGACTGGTGTACAAGAACACCAAGATCTCTCTGTACTGCCCCTTTACCTAAATTGATTCCATTTAGGTAGTAATCTGCCTTCCTGTTCTTGCCACCAAAGTGGATAACCATACATTTATCCACATTAAACTGCATCTGCCATGCATCTGACCACTCACCTAACCTGTCCAGGTCACCCTGTAATCTCCTAACATCCTCATCACTTTTCACCCTGCCACCCAGCTTTGTGTCATCAGCAAATTTGCTAATATTACTTTAAATACCTTCATCTATATCATTAATATATATTGTAAACAGCTGTGGTCCCAGCACTGATCCCTGCGGTACCCCACTGGTCACCGCCTTCCATTCCAAAAGGGACCCGTTTATCACTACTCTTTGCTTCCTGTCAGCCAGCCAATTTTCAATCCAAGTCAGTACTTTGCCCCAATACCACACGCCCTAATTTTGCTCACTAACCTCCTGTGTGGGACTTTATCAAAGGCTGTCTGAAAGTCCAGGTACATTACATCCACTGGATCTCCCTTGTCCATCTTCAGAATTACATCCTCAAAAGATTCCAGAAGATTAGTCAAGCATGATTTCCCCTTCATAAATCCATGCTGACTCTGACCTATCCTGTTACTGCTATCCAGATGTGTCGTAATTTCATCCTTTATAATTGACTCCAGCATTTTTCCCACCACTGAGATCAGACCAACTGGTCTATAATTCTCTGTCTTCTCTCTCCCTTTCTTAAAAAGTGGGCTTAAAAAACACATGGCCTATATCCCACTAAACCCTTCCTATACGTACGTCTGGATTAGAGTGGTGCTGGAAAAGCACAGTAGGTCAGGCAGCATCTGAGGAGCAGGAAAATAAACATTTCAGGTAAAAGCCCTTCATCGGGAATCCCTCCAAACCCTTCCTGTACCTATACCCATCTAGATGCCTTTTGAAATTTTGTAATTGTACCAGCCTCCACCACATCCTCTGGCAGCTCACTCCATACATGCATCACCCTCTGCGTGAAAAGGTTGCCCCTTGGGTTCCTTTTATATCTTTCCCCTCTCAACCTTGAATATATTTAAAAACTCCGTCTCCACTGATCTCTGGAGAAGACTGTTCCAAAGTTTATTGACCATTTCAGTGATGTTATTCCTCCCCGTCACCATCTGAAATGGGACAATCCCTTGAAAAGTGTGAGCCCAAATATGGTCATGGACTGCTTCCGTATCTGAGGAGTCGGGAATGGTGCTGAACACTGTGCAATCATCAGCGAACATCCCCAATTCTGACCTTATGGTTGGGCCGAGGACACTACCCTGAGGGACTCCTGCAGAGATGTCCTGGAGCTGAGGTGACTGACCTCCAACAACCACAACCATCTTCCTGTGTGCCAGGTATGACTCCAACCAGTGGAGAGCTTTCCCTCTGATACCCATTGACTCCAGTTTTGCCAGGGCTCCTTGGTGCCACACTTGGTCAAAAGTTGCCTTCAGGACAAGGAACAGGATGTGGTGAGTAGTTTCAGTAAAAATAACTTCTCAAGATTACTGGGCATTTTTCTACAAAATTACAAACTGAGAGTTCAAATGATTGAAGTCAGCCTTTATCTGAGGTTATCTTGAAAGTCCTGTGTACCGCACAGTGTGAGTGTATAAAAAAAACCTTTGTGGTGCCAAAACCCGCCAACTTCAGCTAACGGAAGGCTGCAAAGGGACGTGGAGTGGGGTGGGGGCAGGGGTGTACTGGCTTTTGGGATGGTGAGCAATCTTACTTACCACGTCATCACCTGCCCAGAGCCCGCCTGACATCCAGAATCTACCCTCACTGCATCTCAACCATCTGCAACAACTCATGTTGTTTTTGGAATTGATTTTCAACAAGTCAAAAGGTGACAGGACCACACAGAAATCCCTTTAACATTCCCCCATCATGACCAATCACTTGGCATCCTCTGGACCAATCACAATCCTTCATCAACCAGATCCCAACACTACACAACTGTAACACCTCACCTCACCCTCACCCTCACCCTCACCCTCACCCTCACCCTCACCCTCACCTGAGCAATCTTAGGCTGAAGCCACAACAAAACAATATATCCAATGATCTGAAATTCACGGCAGCAACAAAGCACAATTAATCCTTCCTCAGTATTGTCTATCTGACCAGGAATGTGGAACAAAATCTGGGACTGAGCCAGTCATTGTGTCTCCCTCTGAGTGACCCTTTCACCGACATCAATTCATTTATTCCTAGCACCACAATGTCAACAATGGCAGATACTGAGAGAGACGAGTGCTGGTTACTAATGCAACTGAAGTCAAAAGGATTCACCTTGAAAGGGTGAAGATCAGAGAAGAAAAGAGGTGAGATAGAGAAATGGAGATCTTGGGGTAGGCATATTTCCTGAGGGTGAAAGTGAGGACTGCAGATGCTGGAGATCAGAGTCAAGATTCGAGTGGTGTTGGAAAAGCACAGCAGGTCAGGCAGCATGTGAGGAGCAGGAAAATCGACAGTTTGGGCAAAAGCCTCCACTCGAATTGTTAATTTTCCTGCTCCTCGGATGCTGCCTGACCTACTCTTATATTTCCTGAGGGTATGAGGCAAAAGTGGTGCTTGGTGTTGGGTAACGATGCTCCGGTGAAGAGCCAGTGAGGATGGGCTGAATGGCCTTCTTTTGCACTGCAACAATTCTCTACCCTTGTGAGAGGGAATGCAGATGTGTAGAGGGGTAGGTGGAGAGAGAGAGTGAGAGAAAGAGGGAAGAGGGTTGGAGATAGGAAGAAGGGCAGTGAGTGAAAAAGAGAGGGGGAAGAAGAAAAGGAGGAGAGGAAGAAAGGATGGGAGAGGAGGAACTGGGATGGTGAGAGTGAGTGAGAGCTGGAGAGGGAGAGCTGGAGAGGAAGAGGTGGAGAGGGTGAGGTGGAGAGAGTCTGGTACCTTGGTGATGGAAGAGGGAAGAGTCGATGCTATTGGTTGGACAGTCTCTGTCGCGGTCTGTCCAGGTCCTGACATTCCCTGTTGGAGCTGAGGATGAAGAGAGAGAAATGGGCCAGGCTTTAAGATTTTGTTTGGGAAAATGAACATTCCAGGATCATGCTGAATTAATGAACAGCATCTTTGCTCAATCTGTTCACTCTGGAATCTGTTCACTGTTGCATTGGGGACAGTATCACAGTGTGAACCTTGTCTTTTGTAGAGTATTTCCCCTGATGTGGTAACGTAGGCATTGTGTTATCTTACACAACAAAACAAACTGGATGTGGCTATCATGGTATTGAAGGATCTAACGGACATTGATTATGATGAATGATTATTATGTATAAGAACATAAGGCAGGATGGGGGGTGAGGCTTGGAGGGGAACTTGCAGGGGCTGGTGTTCCCATGTATCTGCTGCCCCTTGTCCTTTTAGATGGAAGTGATCGTGGGTTTGGGAGGTGCTGCCTGAGGAGCTTTGGTGAATTTCTGCAGTGCATCCTATAGATAGTACACAATTCTGCGACTGAGCGCAAGTGGTGGAGGGAGTGGGTGCTTGTGGATCTGGTAATGGTTGAGTGGGGGATATGCCGGGCCATGAGGTTACAGATTGTGCTGGAGTACAGCTCTGCTGCTGTTGATGGCCCACAGTACATCATGGATGCCCAGTCTGGAGTTGCTCGATCTGTTTGAAGTCTGTCCCATTTGCCACGGTGATCGAGACACACAGCACGATGGAGGATATTCTCAATGAGAAGGTGGGACTTTGTCTCCACAAAGACTGTGTGATGGTCACTCTTACGGATAGAGTCATAGAGTCATAGAGATGTACAGCATGGAAACAGACCCTTCAGTCCAACCCGTCCAAGCCGACCAGATATCCCAACCCAATCTAGCCCCACCTGCCAGCACCCAGCCCATATCCCTCCAAACCTTTCCTTTTCATATACCCATCCAAATGCCTTTTAAATGTTGCAATTGTACCAGCCTCCACCACTTCCTCTGGCAGCTCATTCCATACACGTACCACCCTCTGTGTGAAAAAGTTGCCCCTTAGGTCTCTTTTATATCTTTCCCCTCTCATCCTAAACCTATGCCCTCTAGTTCTGGACTCCACGACCCCAGGGAAAAGACTTTGCCTATTTATCCTATCCATGCCCCTCTTAATTTTGTAAACCTCTACAAGGTCACCCCTCAGCCTCTGACACTTCAGGGAAAACAGCACCAGCCTGTTCAGCCTCTCCCTATAGCTCAAACCCTCCAACCCTGGCAACATCCTTGTAAATCTTTTCTGAACCCTTTCAAGTTTCACAACATCCTTCCAATAGGAGGGAGACCAGAATTAGATTAGATTAGATTCCATTCCATTCCACTCCCTGCAGTATAGAAACAGGCCCTTTGGCCCAACACGTCCACACCAATCCTCTGAAGAGTAACCCAACTAGATCCATTCCCCTATCCTATATTTACCCCTGACTAATGCACCTAACACTATGAGCAATTTAGCATGGCCAATTCACCTGACCTGCGCATGTTTGGATTGTGGGAGGAAACCAGAGCACCCGGAGAGAATGTGCAAACTCTACACAGTCATCCGAGGTGGGAGTTGAACCTGGAATCCTGGCACTGTGAGGCAGCAGTGCTAACCACTGAGCCATTGTGCCACCCTAAATATGCCACTCTAAATTGTGTGCAATATTGCAAAAGTGGCCCATCTGATCAATTCCCCGCTGTAATCTGAGGTAACCCTCTTCGCTGTTCACTATACCTCCAATTTTGGTGTCATCTGCAAATGAACTCTGTACCTCTTATGCTCACATCCAAATCATTTATATAAATGACGAAAAGTAGTAGACCCAGCTCCGATCCTTGTGGCACTCCACTGGTCACAGGCCTCCAGTCTGAAAAACAACCCTCCACCACCACCCTCTGTCTTCTACCTTTGAGCCAGTTCTGTATCCAAATGGCTAGTTCTCCCTGTACTCCATGAGATCTAACCTTGCTAATCAGTCTCCCATGGGGAACCTTGTTGAACGCCTTACTGAAATCCATATAGATCACATCTACTGCTCTGCCCTCATCAATCAATTTTGTTACTTCCTCAAAAAACTCAATCAAGTTTGTGAAACATGATTTTCCACACACAAAACCATGTCCTTGCCTTTCCAAAAAAGTGTACATCCTGTCCCTCAGGATTCCCTCCAACAACTTGCTCACCACCGACATCAGGCTCACCGGTCTATAGTTCCCTGGCTTGTCCTTACCGCCCTTCTTAAACAGTGGCACCATGTTTGCCAACCTCCAGTCTTCCGGCACCTCACCTGTGACTAACGATGAAACAAATATCTCAGCAAAAGGCCCAGCAATCACTTCTCTAGCTTCCCACAGAGTTCTTGGGTACACCTGATCAGGTCCTGGGGATTTATCCACCTTTATGTGTTTCAAGACATCCAGCACTTCGTCCTTTGTTATATGGACATTTTTCATGTATCACCATCTATTTGCCCATGCTATTATGGACAGATGCATCTGCAGCTGGCAGATTGGTAAGGAGGAGATAGAGTATGGTTTACTCTCATGTTGATTCCTTCGCTACCTGCCCCTGACCCAGTCTAGCAGCTCTGTCCTTGACAACACATAAGGGGGAGGTGTGGCATTGCTTGTCAAAGATAGTATTACAGCGGTGGAAAGGACGATGGATGAGGACTTGCCATCTGAGGTGGTTTGGGCTGAGGCTAGGAATAGGAAAGGTGAGGTCACCCTGTTAGGAGTCTTTTACAGGCCTCCTAATAGTCCTAGAATCATTGAAGAAAGGATAGGGAAGGTGATTCAGGAGATGAGTGACAGAAATAGGCTGGTTGTTATGGGGGACTTTAACTTTCCTGATATTGATTGGGAAAACTATAGCTCAAGTTCGTTAGATGGGTCAGTGTTTGTTCAATGTGTACAGGAGAGTTTCCTGACACAATATGTAGACAGGCCAACAAGAGGTGAGGCCATACTGGATTTGGTTCTGGGTAACGAACCAGGCCAGGTGTTAGAATTAGAGGTAGGTGAGCACTTTGGGGATAGTGACCATAATTCGGTGATTTTTACACTCGTGATGGAGAGGGATAAGTGTGTACTACAGGGCAAGAATTATAGCTGGGGTAAGGGAAATTATGATGCGGTGAGGCATGACTTAGGATGTGTGGCTTGGAAAAGTAGACTCCAAGGCAAGAGTGTAAATGATATGTGGAACTTGTCCAAGGGGCAACTATTGAGTGTCCTTGATAATTATGTACCTGTCAGGCAGGAAGGAAAGGGTCGTGCGAGGGAGCCGTGGTTTAATAAGGAATTGGAATCCCTTGTTAAATGGAAGAGGGCAGCCTATCTCAAGATGAGACGTGAAGGTTCAATTGGGGCGATTGAGAGTTATAGGGTAGCCAGGAAGGACCTGAAGAGAGAGCTAAAAGCAGAAAGGAGGGG
>NC_057729.1:60265015-60280075 GCF_004010195.1 Chiloscyllium plagiosum | reverse complement strand
AAAATTGTCCCTTTGATCAATGATTTCTAAAATTTACTCACATACCTTTTGTGAAGGACGTTTTCAAATAACTTGAAGTGCAAATGGTTCACATCAGTCGGAATACAGTAACATTTCATGTGTTACCCCACACAAAAAGAAGTCAAGCAATATTCACGAGTTGCTCTCAGCAAGTCTATGATTGACTGTTTTATCAAACAAAATCTGATGTTAGGGGTAGGTTCTTCACTCAGTGAGTCGTTAGTTCATGGAATGCCCTGCCAGTAACAGTGGTGGACTCTCCCTCTTTATGGGCATTTAAGAGGGCATTGGATAGGTATATGGAGGATAGTAGGTTAGTGTAGTTTAGGTGGGCTTGGATCGGCGCAACATCGAGGGCCCAAGGGCCTGTACTGCGCTGTATTCTTCTATGTTCTATGTTCTATCTAACCCAACCAGCTCAATTAGTAATGCTGCTGCCGAGCCACTCTTGGTGGTGAGACATTGAAATCCCCCCACCCAGAGTACATTCTGAGCCCTTGCCATCCTTAGTGTTACCTCCAAGTGTGGTTCAACACGGAGGGGTACTGATTCATCAGCTGAGGGAGGATGAGATGTGGTAATCAGCAGGAGATTTCCTTTCCCATATTTAACCTGAAGCCATGAGACTTCATTGGGTTTGCAAACAATGTTGTGGACTCCCAGGGCAACTCCCTCTCGACTCTATCCCACTGTGCTGATGGGACAGGACATATCCAGGGATGGTGATGGTGGGGTTTGGGACATTATCTGTAAGGTATGATTCCATGAGTATGACTGTCAGGCTGGTGCTTGACTAGTCTGTGAGACAGCTCCCCCAATGTTGGCACTAGCCCCCAGATGTCAGTGCGAAGAGCTGTTTCTGCCGTTGTCTTAGGGTGATGCCCAGTGATCCGTCTGGTTTGTTTCTTTGGTGAGACTTTGTAGCAATTGGTACAACTGAGTGGCTCACTGGGCCATTTCAGAGGGCAATTGTGGCAGATTTTCTTCCTTAAAGAACATTAATGAGCCAAATGGGTTTTTCCCAACAATCGACAATGGTTTCATGGTTATCTGTAGATTCTTAATCCCATATTTTTTTTTGTTGAATTGAAATTCCACCATCTTCTGTGGCAGGATTTGAACCCAGATCCCAGCTGAATTTCTGGATTAACCTGACCTTCCTAACCTGAGATCTTCTTCCCGACCTCTCCGCCCCCACCCCAGTCTGACCTATCACCCTCACCTTGACCTCTTTCCACCTATCACATTTCCGACGCCCCTCTCCCAAGTCCCTCCTCCCTACCTTTTATCTTAGCCTTTCTGGATTAATGGTCAAGTGATATTACCACTGACTGCCCCTGAAATAATTTATATTCTAACCTAAGAGGAAATTAATTCTGCTTTTGGTACTTATTGCCCTAGCTAGAGATCTGTACAGCTTTCCACGTTCACTGAAATAGATGCTGCTTCATAGAGAGAAATTCTCTCTTTGTCAGATTTCCCTGTTGTCCAAAGCTGTTGATGGCTGGTCTTTAATCACTTTTCCAAACATCTGCCTCCGGGATATTGGAGTGATTTGAAACCACAATGTGTGTTTGCCTACAACAGGTATTTTTGTTAACCTGATATGTGAGAGTTTATGTAATCTAATATAGCATAAGAAACCAAGTGTGATGATAGGTATGATGGTATTGAAGATTCCAAAAACATTTATTGTAGTTAATTATATTTATAACATTATATTCCTCAGGTACCTAAATGCCTGCACTAACATTAAACTATGAGTTTATAAAAGAGGATGACTGTAACATGCCATGCTTTAAGTGCTCTGGGATCACAAGAATGATACAGTGATAACATCACAATGTGTACACAGTGAGACTTAACCCCAATTGGAGAGAGGGAGCAAGACTGGAATACAGGTCGAGGAAGAGAGGGTAAGAGGGTGAATAAGTGAGACTGGGCGAGTGGGATTCAAAGAGAGGAAGAAGGAGAGACAGGGAAATGGGAGAAAATGAGGTAGAAATGGTAGGAAGGACTGGGCCAGGGAGAAAGGGTGGAGAGAGAGAGACAGGGAGTGGGGAATAATGGGAGAGAGACAGTGGAGGATATACAAGAAGAGGGGAATGAGGGATACAGCGAGAGGAGAAAGAGGAGCAGTCCCTTGGTGATTGAGAAAATCAGAGCATAGACAGCTGATTGGATGGTTTCGATCGTGATGTCTATGATTGAGGGTGGAGAGATGAGTGGGAAAGGATTTGAGAACACAGATGATGTTCACGGAAAAGGACATCCCTGGATGATCCTGTCGAAATAGACAGTGTGTTTGGGTCAATGAGTTTGCTCTGGAATATATGCTTCTGGGCATAGGCAGGAGTCAGAGTGTGGATCCTTTGTTTTCAGGATTTCTCAGATTGTTCCTTGGGAACTTGACTCAGTTTGAGCTGAGACAAGGTGTTTCTAAATAGACTGGAGGCCTGTGTTCCGAAGCAGAGAGTTATTTTTTGGAGCTCTCTGGGAGGTAATGACATGCCCCAGGTTCCTGAGGGACATGTGAAATGGGGAAGCTCACAGTTTCACAGCACATATGCAAATGATGGACGAGTGGAAATGGCAGTTCTTTTAGGTGGGGCTTATATTTTAAACAAGGGGATTCCTGTAGTGGTTTGAAGTGTCTATATCGTTTTTTTTCTAGTTGTATTGTTATCAGCAGTAAAGCAACAGGCAGTCAGCAGGTGTCCAGAACAATGCTCCCTGCTCTATCAACACCACTCAAACTTTCCCAGCAGACACTGTAGGGAGCTGTCACTAGCTGCTCGTGTAATAGTAATGTCACAAGGTGACTAATTCACAACCTAGGTTCAAATCCTATGAGAGCAGATGTGAAATTGTAAATCCAATTTAAAAAAGCTAGTCTCATGGGACTGCTGTTATTTAAACCCATTTGGTTCACTAATGTTCTTCAGGGGAGGAAACCTGCTGTCCTCACCTGATCTGGCCTATATGTAAGTCTGGACCCACCACAAAGTGGATGATACTCAGCTGCCTGACACTCATGTACTGTGAGCTAGTAAAAGGTCAGTAACTCAGTTTATCAGATGTCATGTGACTATCAGGATGCTGGAAAATGGGCTCTGGTCATCTCTCATCTGGTGACTTCTGCAAAGATCATATCTTTTGGGCTGTGGATTAAATGTGGAGTTTACTGCTTTAAATCAAGGAGATGATGGAATTTAAACATGTTTATTGGAGGACACTGTTCAGTGAACAGTGTTTCTTCAGAGCGTTGAGTTCCAGGGAGGGATTAGATTAGATTCCCTACAGTATGGAGCCCCAACAATCAGTCCTGGTCCACCCATGTCGGTGGTTAAGAAAGCAAACAATGTTTCTACTTCCTCAGGCTAAGGAAATACTCTTGGCCATTTTTATAGATTCTCTCTCTCTCTCTCTCTCTCTCTTCCCCCCCCCCCTGCTGAGCAAATCCATGCTGCAGGTAAAATAAACACCATCAGCGATGTTGGAAGGACAGATTTTCAATCAGTGAGTGAAACACTGACCATTGGTGTGCAATACACTTTGTGTCAAACATCAAAGAATCAAAAAGAAGCAAAAAAAACCTCATTGATTTTTTTTCCAAACTGGAGCTATTGAATTGGGTCTCACAGATCTTTTGCCTTTATCCCACTCTGTCTTCTCTGCCTTTACGAAGGAAGGAATTTTAGAAGCAGTACTAGTTAAGGTAAAGAGCTATAAGTTACCAATTAACAGAGAAACATCGAAAATAGGAGGAGGCCCTTCAGCCCATTAGGCCTGCTCCTCTATACAATATGATTACGGCTGAGCTTCCAATTCAGTCCTGTTCCCACTTTTGCCCTATTCCCTTTGATCCCTTTATCCCGAAGGACTACATCTATCTCCATCTGGAAAACATTCAATGTTTTGGCCTCAACCACTTTCTGTCTCAGAGAATCCCACAGGCTCCCCACTCTCTCTCTCAGTCCTCAATGACCTACTTAAATTGAGATGATTAGATTAGTTACAGTGTGGAAACAGGCCCTTCGGCCCAACAAGTCCACACCGACCCGCCAAAGCGCAACCCACCCATTCCCCTACATTTACTCCTTCACCTAACACTACGGGCAATTTAGCATGGCCCATTCACCTGACCTCCACATCTTTGGATTGTGGGAGGAAACCGGAGCACCCGGAGGAAACCCACGCAGACACGGGGAGAACGTGCAAACTCCACACAGTCAGTCACCTGAGGCGGGAATTGAACCCGGGTCTCTGGGCGCTGTCATATTTCCCTTTTGCTGTTAAAAGTTTAAAAACAATTTGTTGCAATAAAAGGTTGCTTTGTTTTTTTGTGGGCCAGCACCAGGGGTGTGTACAAAGTCAGATTCAGTGGAAATAGCTTACTGATGGGCTTGTGGAATTGAAATGACATTGCAGTACTCCTTGAGTACTGACCTACCAACAGTGCCCACTCCCTCAGCACTGACCTTCCAACAGTTCCCACTCCCTCAGCACTGCCCTGCTCTCAGTGCGGCACTCCCTTAGCACTGACCCTCCGACAGTGCAGCACTCCCTCAGCACTGACCCTCCGACAGTGCCCACTCCCTCAGCACTGACCCTCCGACAGTGCCCACTCCTTCAACACTGCCCCGTCGACAGGGTGGCATTCCCGCAGCACTGACCCTCTGACAGTTCCCACACCCTGAGTACCGACCCTCCGACAGTGCCCACTCCCTCAGCATTGACCCTCCGACAGTGTAGTGCTCCCTGAGTACTGACCCTCTGACAGTGCAGCACTCCCTCAGCACTGCCCCAACAGTGTGGCACTCCCTCAGCACTGACCTTCCAACAGTGCCCACTCCCTCAGCACTCCATCAGCACTGACCCTCTGATGGCACAGCGTACTTTCGGTAATGGTCGTTAGTGCTGGGTTTTTGTTGTATAGTTTTGTGGGTGAATTTGAAACCCATGATCTTTGATCTTGAGGTAAATGTGCTCATCACCCTTTCACAGCTCAATGGGCAGTCTGACTGAGAGTTCCTCAGGGTTAGATTATCGAGTTGGTTTAACGCAATCTTACTCCCAGTCTGCAGGCCTGGTAATCGCACTGCGACTGTGGTACAGCAACATTGTCCAAACATGAATCAGTTAGGCATAAAATATCGATTTTTCCTCAATTACTGAACACCCCCCCACCTTCCTGATTATCCTTACTCACTCATATCTTCAGTGATTAATATGAGTCTTTTGCACACTGCTGGTGACTGAATACATTTCTGTGGAGTTATAGTATCTACTAGATTAACAGCAGTGACTAATTACATTCCTGTGTCAATGACTCAACTCTTTTTTTCTAACATTGCAACACTGTTTAGATTTTTATCATTCATACCTTTGCTCCATTTGAGTTTGAATTTCTTCTCTCTTCATTCTCACTGTCTGAGCTCACTCAGAGAACCGTGTCCAGAGTTTTGAAAGCTCTGATGACAACGATGAATTGTAATCTAATGTTGTTATTCCCCGCAAAATGACATTATGCCCCTGGCAGGTCTCCAGAATGGACAAAGCAGTGGCTCAGATATAGGGCTCATGTCTGTGTAGGTCGGAGGTCTGTTGGTTCAATTCCTGCTGCAGTGATGGGATCCCTGCACTCCACTCAGAATGAAAGGAACCATCCAGGCCCCCCAAGCCTGCTCAGACCTTCAATACAGCCATCTTTCACTTACTGTCACTGTCTCCTCTCCACATGCATGGAGTCTCAATCAATTTACTGATGGAGCATTTCAAAGATTCACAACTCTGTCCTAAATAAACCCTCTTATCAGACTGTATCCTAGATGGCCCACTGTTTGGGGGAAAACAAGGTTACTATCCTGGGGAGTGCTGCACTGTCAGGACAGCATTGTTCCCATGGGATTGATATTTTCTACAAGATTACCCTTCAGGATGCTTCATTGACACCACTGGGGCCGACCAAGTCATAATCTTGCTCAAAGGCTACAAATCCTGAGAGTAACTCACCTCCTGACTCCCCAAAGTCTGCCCACCATCTCCAAGGCACAAGTCAAGAGTGTGATGGAATACTCCCCACTTGCCTGGATGGGGGCAGCTCCAACAACACTCAAGGTGGTCAACACCATCCAGGACAAAGCAGCCCGCTTGATTGGCACCACATCTACAAGCATCCCCTCCCTCCATCACCGACGCTCAGTAACACAGAAAATAGGAGCAGAGATAGACCCTTCGAGCCTACCCCACCATTCAACATGCTCACGGCTGATCATACAATCTCAGTATCCCATCCCCTCCCTCACCCCATACCCTTCAATCCCTTTAGCCACAATGTCCAAGTCTAACTCTGTCTTGAACATATCTAATGAGCTGGCCCCAACAGCTTCCTGAGGGAGGGAATTCCACAGGTTCACAGCTCTGAGTGATGAAATTCTTCATAATCTCAGTCCTGAATGGTTTACGCCTTATTCTTAGACTGTGACTCCTAGTTCTGGACTTCCCCAACATCAGGAACATTCTTCCCACATCTAGCCTGAGCAGTCCCATCAGGATTTTATGTTTCTGTAAGATTCCCCTCACTGCCTGCTGCACCTGCATGCCAACCTTCAGCCACTGTTCCACCAGGACACTCAGGTCTCATTGCATCTCATCTTTTCCTAACTGCCACCAATCAGTTAATAATCTACCTTCCGGTTTTTGTGACCCAAGCGGATAACCTCACATTTATCCACATCATCTTGCATTTACCAAGTATTTGCCCACTCTGCCAGTCTGTCCAAGTTAACCCTGCAGCCTCTTAGCATCCTCCTCACAGGACACGCTGCCACCCAGCTTAGTGTCATCTGTAAAGTTGGAGATATAGCATTCAATTCCTTCGTCCAAATCGTTAAGTACTAGCAGTATACTATCTATAAAGGTGCACTACTGAAACTCAAAGATCCTCAGCATCTTCCAAACCCACAACCACTTCCATCAAGAAGGATAAGGGCAGCAGATACATGGGAACACTCCCACTTGCAAGTTCCTCTCCAAATTACTCACCATCCTGACTTGGAAATATGGTGCTGTTCTTTCACTGTCACTGGGTCAAATCCAGAACTCCCTCACCAAGGACATTGCGGGTCTATTTACAGCACGTGGGCTGCAGTGGTGCAGGAAGGCAGCTTACCACCACCTTCTCAAGGGCAACTAGGGACGAGCAATAGTGGTCCACATCCCAAGAACGAATGACAAGCAGAGTGAGATTCCAGTGCAAGCAGCAAATAATTCAGGAAAAGAGCAACCTAAGGAGTGGAACTGATAAGGCGTGAACCACTGCCCCTAGGGGCATTGATGTGTAATGCAGTGCAACCACACTGACTGACCAGCAGCACTCAGGTGCCCAGGCCTGGTGATGACATCAGACTGATGGACACTTGATGCCAGGAGCGGGTCCCTGCCTTTTCTTCAGTCACAGGAGAACACCGACCCACAGACATCAGCCAGTGTCGATGGTCTAATGGGAATGGTGCCCAGAAATTCCAGCTACTCATTAACTTTGGTGGTGTCACAGCCCACTTGTGGATCTATGTCCTGCCAATATGCTGAGCCACAGATGAAACAGTGAAGGCATTAGATATGCTTTCCTTTATCGGTCAGTGGACGGAGTGTAAGAATTGGGAGGTTATGCTGCAGCTGTACAGGACATTGGTTCATTGGTTAGGCCACTGTTGGAATATTGCGTGCAGTTCTGGTCTCCTTCCTATCGGGAGGATGTTGTGAAACTTGAAAGGGTTCAGAAAAGATTTACAAGGATGTTGCCAGGGTTGGAGGGCTTGAGCTACAGGGAGAGGCTGAACAGGCTGGGGCTGTTTCCCCTGGAGCATCAGAGGCTGAGGGGTGACCTTAGAGGTTTACAAAATTATGAGGGACACGGATAGGGTAAATAGACAAAGTCTTTTCCCAGCGATGGGGGAAGTACAAAACTCAAGGGCATAGGTTTTGGTGAGAGGGGTAAGTTTTAAAAGGGACCCAAGGGGTACATTTTTCACACAGAGGGTGGTGAGTGTATGGAATGAGCTGCCAAAGAAAGTGGTGGAGGCTGGTACAATTACAACATTTCAAATGCATCTGGATGGGTATATAAATAGGAAGGGTTTAGAGGGATATGGGCAAATGCTGGAAATGGGACTAGATTTATTTTGGATATCTAGATGGCATGGATGGGTTGGACCGAAGGGTCAGTTTCCGTGCTGCATATTTCTGAGACTCTTACAAGTCTGCACTCTGTTGGATGCAAAATGTCTTTTTATTCTACTCAATGACCAGGTCAGTATGGGTATTGTAAGAATTACCACTAACAGTCTGCCTGGGCATTTACCTCACTGTTCAAGGGAGCTGCCTGTTCACAAGCTTGCTGCTGCATTGCATTATCATTACAACAATACTTTGGCTGTAACAGCACCCCCAAAGGGACTTGTAAAAAATCAACATCCTTTCCTTTTGAGGCTCTTTAACCTCCCAGTTACAGACTCTTGATAAAATTTCAGGACAGAATGACAGGAATTAATGTCAGCACCACAGTCAAGAATGTGGTGCTGGAAAAGCACAGCAGGTCAGGCAGCATCTGAGGAACAGGAGAATCAACGTTTCAGACTGAAGCCCTTCGTCAGGAACCTGCCCAAAACCCTATGCTTTTCCAGCACCACACAACTCTAATCTCCAGCATCTGCAGTCCTCACTTTCGCCTAGGAATTAAACACAGTCTCATTCTCAAGTTTGGTTTTAAAATTTTATTTAATCATTAAAATTTTATTTTGCTAACATGGCTAAAGGCTGACAGAAAGTGCTTTGTCAAAACAAACAAACAAACAAACAGTGAACATTCATTATCCAAAGAAATTTGATTTGGACAAAAAAAACTGACAATGATGCAAAGCAATAACTTAATATAAAGGCAAACAAAACTTGGCTTGCTGATTGTGGACACCAACAATCCACATCAAAATATAATACAACTCAAAATGGACAGGATTTAACATAACAGGACAGTGCATTCTCTTAAAATAAATTATAGGATTAGCAGCGAAACATTATGTAATTAAACAGTAAATATAACGATAGAGTTTAATCCGAGATATAGTCATGACTGCAACTGCAAGCACATAGCGACTGGTTAAGCAAGGGCTGAAATGTCTAGGGATTGTGACTTTCAGAAAGCTGCCACTTGACTCTGGGTGCCAACTCTTGCTGGCTGGGGGCCTGTGAATGAGAATAAAGGCAGGATCACAGAAACCTCATCCTTGCCTCACCACAGGGAGTGCCAGCTCCAGCTGATCTAACACAGAGACGGTCGATCCCAACCACTCCCACAGAACCTGAACTTTCAGGAGCGGGAACCACACATCCCACAAGGAATGTGAACCACGTTCCAACATGTTCCACGCTATGTTCAGAGTCGGCACTTTTACAAAAAAAGGAAAGGGGTGGGGTGGGAGGTGGAGGAGGACAGGAGCAGAGTAAGATGCAGCATCCATCACTGACCCAATACAACGGTTTCCAAACATTTACAAAAATCAGCACAAAAGACATTTAACAGTCAGGCATGACCTGCCCATTATATATACACACACATACACTTATAAAAAATGCTAATAAAGATACTTTATGAGGAGTATGGATCCCATTGAAATCTTATCCTCTAGAAGCAGGTTCTGATTGGAAGACTTAAAACCGAAGTGAAATGAGGTTTAAACCAAAAAGAAATCACTGTATTGCTTTGAAATATGTGATCGCGTGTGCACAGTGATAGGTAGCAGCTGAGGCCAAAGAACATTGTCGCTGAGTTGAGAGGGTTGTGCAGATGATCCTCTGAGCTAGTGCGGACAGAGCAGGGAGGGAGCAGGACACACATCCATCATTACAGACCCTGCACCACACCTTGGGGAGAGATCCGGTCCCTATTCTGTATTCTCATTTGGACAGGGCAATGGCGGAGCTTCTAAACACAGATGGACCTGTGGATCTCAGACAGCTCACTCAAGGTCTGTTCCTATTGGTCACTTGATTCCTGTATGAATATTAAGTGCCTGTCTGTCAGCGTCAGCAGCTGGGAATGAGGGGGAGGGGCCTGTGCCTGAAACAGCTACAGGCTGGTCCCAAGGCTACGATCAGTGCCCAAAGCAGCCTCTTCAAATACAGACAACCAAGCAATTTCAGACACATTACGCATTCAAATTGGAATATTGAAACTCCAGACTTACTTTCAAAAACATATGACATGAAATTGCAGAAAAAGAATTGTCACAGCACCGTGTACAGGTTTATGTTTGTTCATGAGGAAACCATTCGACCTTATCCCTCTTCATTTCATTGTTGATATATAAACCACAAGCATTCACTTAGAAACACTGCGAAATGATGCTGCCTCTCCCTCAGTCTCCTGGAGATGAGGCAGTTCCACCTGAATTGACCAACGCTATTTGGAAATCCTCTGCATCTGGTCAACCTTCCGTCTCAGCTGCTGCTGCTTCTTCTTAAGTTTCTCTCTCTCGGTGCTCAGTTTCAGATGCTCTGCCTTCAGTTTGATGACATACTCTGTTGCCTTCCTCAGAATGACCACTTTAGAGGCTTTGTCATTCTTGGAAAGTTCTGGCACCTCATCTCGAAGAGCCAACAGACAATGCTTCAGCTCATTTCTCCTTTGTCTCTCCAAGACATTGTGCGTTCTCCGTCTCTCCTCATCCTCTGCATCTGGGGACTGGACGCTAAAGGCTGAAGACCTGTTGGGAGTGGAGTACTTGGCTGTGTGCAGACAGTTGTCTGTTTTAGCTCGTTTGGGTGCTGGCAGGTCCCTGGAGAGCAGGGGTGATGGTGCTGCATAGTTATGCTGCTGTTGAATTTCGAGATTGCACCGCTTGATGCTGGCCAATGTCTGTGACCGGGTTCCGGGTCTCGGCATTTCCTGTTGGAGAGCGCTCCTCTCAGCCAACCTTTGCTTCTCAATGGTTACGACATCAATCTCTTCCTCTGTAAACACATGGCAGCTTTAATATTCAGGCTTTTGACAGAGAATGAAAACAAAAAAATAACCTTCAGCCAATACAGTAGAAGCTAGAACAGGACGGGGTCACCCAGTCCCTGAACCATTCAATGAGATCACCGCTGGTCTCAGTTTCCACACGTACTTTCCCAACCCTTACTGCTCGACAACCACCCACTGATATTGGTCAAACTTGGGGAAGGATAGTGAAGGCCATCTTGTGTGCTTACAGATTATTTCTCTCCAACCTCAAGGAGGAAATGTTGAATCTTTGATAATTCAAAAGTAAATTCAGAATGAAGCCCATGTTCATTATTCTGTTTTTAGCCACCACCAATGGAAATGCTTGGTTTCCAATAATTGTGGTGTTGTGGAGAATTTGGAAAACCACAGAAACCAAGCCATGATCTCACTGATTGGTAGAGTAGGATTGAGGGCCCAAATGGCCTCCTCTGGTCTCTTTTCCTCCTGCCAGCTCCAGATACTCAAGGGTTAATGCTCCCAAGACAGCCTGAGCTGCTCGGCTGGTCCACACTCTCCTTCCTTTGCTAATCAGCAACTCCACCCCCCACCCCGATAAAAGGTTTCACCTTCCCAGTTACACCGCTCCTCCCGCTGCCAAAGCAGAGAGTACCTCCCATTCCCTTCCTTCAACATTTCCCCCAACAGCAATAAATTCCTGAGAACAAGACTCTGCCACATTGTCATCCACTGAACTGCTGACACCATTCTGTGGGGAGAAAAGGGTATGATTCTTCAAATACATGCCCCCTTCCCTCCTCTCCCCATTTCCCAATGGATATCCCTCATGGATTGGCAGGAGATACCTGCTGGGATTGCACTCTCATGGAAGTTGCTTATTGACCAGACCACTCAAACAGTTAGTGGAGAAACTCCCAGGAGGGGTACATTAGGTGGAAGCCAAACTCAGGGAAATCAAGTTATAATGGTGAAGCACCACCCACTCTGCCCCAGACTGCCCCTCTCCAGCACGATTTACAGCTAAAGACATCACCAACAAATCCAAGCCTGTTCCCACCCACTCAAAACAGCAGAGAGTAAATCAGACACAGGATCCTACTGCTTGCCTGGACACTGCTGTCAGTTGTAGGTCTCCTCACTGACCCAGGAAACCAAACTGAATCTGTGTTCACACCCACATTTACTCACAAGGAAAGCCTTTCATCTTAGATGGTCCATGGCTGGCTGCAGAAGCCACTCATAGGACTGACAATAGGAACTTAGATAAAATTACTGAGACCATTCACTCACTAAGTCTGTACCTGAGTCAGTGCAGTGTGAGAAAACACTGCCTGTGGACAAAGAACTTTCATCATCTGAGTTTAGGTCGTCCTGGTTCTGCTGAGGCCTCTCCAGGAAGGGGCTAATTGCCTCAAAATCGGAACTACAGAGATCCTGGAAGAAATGTGACTCGATCTCTGACATCAAGGGGCTCATTGCAGGGAATGTGTCCAACTTATCACCAACTTTGTCCAGTTCTGTGCTGGCCAGTAAATTACTGCACATGCAATCTTGCTCCATCTTCAGTGAAGCTTCAAGGTCACAAATTAAACTCTGGTTGATGAATGTCTCATCATCCAATAGGAATTCTGACATTAATTCCAACTGGTCTGACTTGGAAGGGATTAAAGAGGAGAGGGAGTCGCAGATATTCGTCTTGGGAAGGGGGGATTGGGGTGATGCAGGCAACATCTCCACGGTCTTCAGAAATTCCTCACAAGTCTGATAAAAATCTTCCTCTTCCAGGAGTGATGAGAAGATTTGAAAATCACAGCTGATACTTCCGCTCTGAGGCATTGTGAGAAGACACTGCAAGATAAACAACACAACATTAACCCAAACTTTACAGGTAAACAATCACAGAACAGTACAAGTCTGTCATTGGGATGGATAACGGGGAGTCACAGGATGCTTAAGGGGCTTAGGTTTAGGGTGAGAGGGGAAAGATATAAAAGGGACCTAAGGGGCAACTTTTTCACGCAGAGGGTGAAATGGAATGGAAGGAGCCGACAGGGGATGTCATGGAGGTTGGTACAATTGCAACATTTAAGAGGCATTTGGATGGGTATATGAATAGGAAGGGTTTGGAGGGATATGGGCCGGGTGCTGACAAGTGGGACTAGATTGGGTTGGGATATCTGGTCAGTGTGGACGGGTTGGACCGATGGGTCTGTTTCCGTGCTGTACATCTCTATGACTCCAGGGCAATGACCCTGATGCTGGGGGAACATTAACTCCTGCTCCTCAGTACAACACCAGGCAGGTGATTCCAGACTGTGTGAGATGCTTCATATAATACCAAACCTGAGGCTGGCAATAGCTCAGCGCTCTGTGAATTATGAATATACAGGCTACACTGGAGCCAACCAGCTGCTCCTTCAGCCCCGCATCACAGTACACACTCCTCAGGCAATGACATGCTAACAACATCCCTCAGTAATGCAGCTGGAATACCACATCATCCTTCCTTAAGGTAGGACATAACGTACTGGAGCTGGTTCAGAGGTGGTTTCGGGATTGGTGCCTGGGGTGAGTGGGTTGTCTGATGAGGAAAGGTTAGACAGACTGGGCTTGTTGCCCAAGTGATGAGTTTCAAAGACTGAGGGGAGACTGGATTGAAATGTCGAAGATCCTGAATGGCCCTAACAAGGTGGATGTGGGAAGGAGGTTTCCTCTTGGGGAGTCAGTCCAAAACCAGGGGGTGCTGCTTTAAAATTGCAGTCACCCTTTTCAGGACAGAGATGAGAGACTTTCTTTTCCCTCTCAGGGTTGTCACTTGGGACCAGTGCCTCAGAAGGTGCAGCAGGCAGTGTCACAGAATATTTTTTAAATGGGGGTGGATAGATTCTTATTCAGCGGGGAACAGGGAGTGTTGGACACAGAGGGAAAAGAGATTGGGAATTGAACTGGGATTTGAAACACAACTAAAACAGCCATGACCTTATTTGTTAATGAACAGGTTCAAGGGGCTGAATGGCCTCACTCTGGATCTGATCGCACTGTATGATCACGGTATTCTTACAAATCTGAGTGACTATGTCCCTGTACAATGCCCCATCCTCCAATATCCACTACTTCCTGCTGGAAAGAAAGGACATTCCATTTCTGTGCAGGGCCAGTTCTACACTCGGCCGCATCACTAAAAACATAGGAGACCGTTCAGCCCCTCAAGTCTGTAAATAGAAAGATGACAAATTCTCTGCTGGAAATGCTGCAACCATTCCAATAAAGCAGAGAGTACACGTTCAGAGTTACCTTCACCAGGGATGCCTCATCGCAAACTGCTCTGTTTAGTCAGAGCCCTTTTCAGGTGCAGTCCCCCAAACTCCAGGGAGGCATTGAAGAGACAACCTGTAGCTGCCTCTCTGATTCTCAAAACTCTGCCATTCTCAAGCTGTACTGTGGAGCTGGACAGAGGAGGATTACCCCGAGAGATGCCAATTACCTTTAACAAAATGTCTTCAGTCAACTATCCCTTGATATGCTGTGAGTTTCTAATCACCATCCAAGTGCAACCTTACTTTATATCAATTCTCAGTTTTTCACTCATTTAAATACTTGGCAACTTTTAGAAAGAGGGATTTTTACTTGCGACTACAAGCCCTGCCTTTGTTGTGTTGCGTCATGTAACACTGACGTCACATTCCATCACTGGTACCATGTTCTCTATTGTAGACACCCCCAAAACTTTCCAGATCAATTTAAACCCCTTTCCATATAACATCACAATGATATTGAAAATTCAGTGATTTACAAAACCCAAGTATTTTTGTATAAGTTGCAGAAAATTATGTAACTTTAATTGCAAATCTTCAGTAGTGAGCACAGGCTGAGCACACACTGATGTGATAGAGACAACATCCATGTCGAGACTTTCATCAATTGAACAACCGAAAACAAAGCAGACTGTGTATGTATGTGTCTACATGTGAGGGTGTGTGTGTGTCTGTCTATCTGTGTTGTGTGTGTGTGCGCGTGTATATGTCTGCCTA
>NC_057729.1:60262885-60264994 GCF_004010195.1 Chiloscyllium plagiosum | reverse complement strand
TGTGTGTGTGTGTGTGTGTGTGTGAGAGAGAGAGAGAGAGAGAGAGAGAGAGAGAGAATGTGTATGTGTGTCTATCTGCATATGTGTGAGTGACAGGGTGTGTGTGTCTGTCTGTGAGAGAGTAGGTGTCCATGTGTGTATGCCTGTCTGTGTGAGACCGTGTGGGTCTGTGTGAGAGAGTGGGTGTGCGTCTGTCTGAGAGAGGGAGAGGTCTAAGAGAAAGAGTGGGAGTGTATGTGCATGTGTCTGTCTGTGATGGTGTGGGTCTGTGTGCATTCAAGTGTGTGTGTGTACACCTGTCTGTGTGAGAGAAATTAGGAGGTCTCAGAGAGAGTGGCTACATGGTGGGACACAAACATTCACTCGCTGAGTATTCCCCAGATCTTTACTGTTTGAAGTTTCTATCTGTCCCATGGCCAAGGGATGGATTGAGGAACATACACACTGACCTATTCATCACTAACTATGTTGTCCGACATAGACAGGAAAAGACAGAATTTCTGTTGTGTATCTCTCTCTCTCTCCCCCTCGCTCATATCTCTGTTGTCAATACTCAATCCTGCACATCTGGGACAGGTGAGTTTAACAAGGAAGAAAATCCACAAAGAGATCTCAGATAAAAAAAAAAATCACACAACTTTGTCCACCCCAGTCCAACACCAGCATCTCCAAATCAGATAAAAGAGATATTCAAAATCTTTGAACGACCTTTATTAGTAAAAAGGCAGTTTTTATTTCAGTCTAGCAGAAGTGGAGACTAATCCTCGCTTCTCACTGACCAACCCTGAGGAAAATTGCCAAATTCTTCCCTTATCTAAAGTATTTGCAGCATTCTGACAAGCAAAGGTTAATGTTTTGAACATATATAATAAATAGATAGATAGGTCAGCAGGACAAATTAACCCTTTGGATTCTAATTATTCCTAAATTGTACATTATTAAAATAAGCCTTTAAAACCATCCCTTGTTTGTGTCTGTAAGGATTGAAAATCTGAGATAAATGCAGGTTTTAGTCAAATTGAGTGTTCAAAAACAGTAGAGAACACAGGCTTAGGTCTTCTAAAATCAGGACAAAATAGAACAGTTGAAAAGAAAAAGTTGATGTTGTTAGTTTTGAGAAAAGCCACATACCAAGAAAAATAAAATCAACTGTTCAACTTAAACGACCTCTGGCATAGTTCCAGGCAGCTTTAAAAAACTGAAAAGGAAATACAACCTACAATAGCTTCAAAACAGACTTTGAGGAGAAGGAAATATATTTATCATGTATTTATTAAAATTACAGGAGGGAGGCATTTAGCAACACACTTTCCAAACTGGACCTCCCCTTCTCTGAGCATATATATCCCTGGTCTTTATCCTGCCTTTTCCAAAAAACACTTTCCCTTTTAAAAACCACTGCCTTAAAAGCTTCAACTGATAAAATATTTCAATTACTCCATTTGTGTAAACATTTTTTCCAAATTCCCTTCTCAGTGAAAATCCTCAAGAGTGGCTTCCTTCCTACTGATTCTTCAACAAAATCACTTTTAGATTTTCAAACTTTGTCAATTCTGCCTCAGCATCCCTCCCAGTGAAGTAACAGTCCCATTTTCTAAATCATTCTTCCTTGATTCAGACTTTACTGAATCTTCGCTGTCTCCACATCCTGGACCAGAAATCCACTGACTGTCTTACTGTCCAGAGATTCTCTGTAGAATGCTGTGAGGGTCATTTCTGTGTCTGCTCCACCAGCACTCTGTTTCCACTGGTGTCACGCTCTTACTATTTAACACTTTGTTGTAAACCACAAGTGACAGTGACTCACTCTCCCTTGAAATCTTGCTGTCATCCCAGGAAGCCTCTGCCAAGTTTTCGAGATGTGCACAGGATGGACAGATGTGACTAACTCCAGTGATCCCCCTTCCTTTTCTTGCTGCTGCCTCTGAAGGGATTTGGGGTGGGGGATGGATTCATAGCCTCACAGCCCTCCACAAACCTGGGAGTGGGACAGGATCAGATCCCACATCCCCCCCCAAACTCAGACAAATTTCCAGAGATTCAAGTTACACTGTGTGGACCAGTTCACAACACACTGACCCCCCTCCCCCCCACAAAAATAACACACTG
>NC_057729.1:60247832-60255507 GCF_004010195.1 Chiloscyllium plagiosum | reverse complement strand
CCCCGGGGGGGGGGGGGGGGGGAGGAGAGGAGAGGAGTCTGTAAGCCTGGGAGGGGGGGGTCTGTAATTCCCAGGGAGGGCCCGCAATCCAGAGGGGGGGTGTCTGCAATCCCCTGGGGGTGTGGTGTCTCTGTAATTTCCATCAAGAAAAGAGAGAGAGAATCTACAGGAACGTCTCTGATCTGAAACAATTCATGGGCCCCTCTTCACAGCTTCCATGGGGAGGGGAAGGGAAGGGGGAAGGGGAGTAACAGGAGGAATAGGTGGGGTGGGGGGGGGGTCACAAACTGAGAAATAAAGCGGCATGTGCACCACTCTTCTCTCTGAGGGCTGAGAGTCACTGGAATTAGCTGTGGGGGGTGTGGGGAGAGTCCTTGTGGATATTTAAGGCTGAGATAGATTGTTGTTCAGGCAGAGAATTGAGATTTACAGGGAATGGACAGGAAAATGGACCTGAGGCATGTTGGATCAGCCACGATCTTAGTGAATGGCACAGGAGGAGTGAGAGGCCAAATGGCCTACTCCAGTTTCTGTTTCTTCTGGTCTTTAAGATATACAATTAACAGCTGGAGAGAATTCAACCCATCAAGACTGCTCTGCCATTTAATAAGATCACGGCTGATCTGATTGACACGACTTTATCCTAATTTTAACCCATCTACCCATAACCTTACCAAGAAACAATCTATCTGCCTCTAGAACATAGATCAGTACAGTACAGGAAAAGGCCCTTCGGCCCACCATGTCTGTGCTGAACATGATGTCAATCTAAACTAATGCCATGTGCTTATGCATGGCCCGTACCCCTCTATACCCTGCCTGTTTATGTGTCTGTCTAAATGTCTCTTAAATGCTTCTACTGTCTCTGCTTCTATCACCTCCCTGGCAGCGTGTTCTGGGCATCTAATACCCTTGCTGTAAAAAAATTTCATGTTTCCTTTAAACTTTCCCCCTATCATATAACAGGAAACATCCTTTCCACATCCACCTGGTCAAGGCCTCCGAGGATAGAGTCAGAGTCATACAGCATGGAACAGACCCTTTGGTCCCTTCTTGCCCATGCTGACCAGACTCCCCAAGTCTAGGCCCACTTGCCTGTGTTTGACCCATGTCCATCCAAACCTTTTTTATTCATGTACCTGTCCAGATGTCTTTTAAATTTTGTAATTACCTGCATTCACCACTTCCTCTGGCAGGAGAAAATGAGGACTGCAGATGCTGGAGGTCAGAGTCAAAAAGTATGGCACTGGGAAAGTACAGCCAGTCAGGCAGCATCCAAGGAGAGTCGACGTTTCACGCATAAGCTCTTCATCGGGATTCCTGATGAAGGGCTTTTGTTGAAATGTTGACTCTCCTGCTCCTCGGATGACCGGCTGTGCTTTTCCAGTGCCACACCATTTCCTCTGGCATTTCACACAAGTCCCACCCTCTGTGTGAAAACGTTACCCCTCAGGTCCCTTTTAAATCTTTCTCCTCTCACCTTAAAAACATTGCATTCCCTCATCCTTGGGAAAAGACAAAGGACCTTAGATATTTCCATCAAGTTCCTCTTACTCTTCTACAGTCCAGCAGATCTGAGCTGAGCCAGTCCTACCTTTTCTGATATAATATATTGCAGGTATTAGTCCAGTACATGTCCTCTGAACTGCAGTCAATGGATAGAGGATTGAACATAACAATAAGGGAGATATTAATGGCGACTGGCTAACAGAGAGCAGGTACAGAAAAGTAATATGTTAATGAATGTGTAAAGGTGATAAAATAATAACCATAAGAAATGGTAAACTGGTGACAAGTATTAGGGAAACAGCTGTATGACATGGACTCTTTATAACATGTATAGGACTCTGTGCTCTGGATATTAAAAAAACTTACAGAAAATGTGGGGGAACATTTAGGTAACAGCAAACATATAATAAAGTTAATGAAATTATTGAGAAGGAGGACAAAGATTGAAACAATAGAAAATAGGGCAGGGAGGGGAGCTGGTTTCAAGTGGGAGAGAATTTTTTTTTTTAGATTACTTACAGTGTGGAAACAGGCCCTTCGGCCCAACAAGTCCACACCGACCCGCCGAAGCGCAACCCACCCATACCCCTACATTTACCCCTTTAATCTAACACTATGGGCAATTTAGCATGGCCAATTCACCTGACCCGCACATCTTTTGGACTGTGGGAGGAAACCGGAGCACCCGGAGGAAACCCACGCAGACACGGGGAGAGTGTGCAAACTCCACACAGTCAGTTGCCTGAGTCGGGAATTGAACCCGGGTCTCTGGCGTTGTGAGGCAGCAGTGCTAACCACTGTGCCACCGTGCCGCCCAGAATGGGCTTCAGGAAAATAAGCTGGGGAGAAAACTGACAAAGAAATCAAACAGAAATAGGAATAGTTTAAAACAATGATGCATTAGTCCCAGAGTAATATATTACAGCTTGAATAAATAAGATATTAAGGACAAATTTGAAACTAATTATGGAATGCCTACAGTGCGGAAGCAGGCCATTTGGCCCCTCAAGTCCACACTGACCCTTTAAAGTTGGTTCCACCCTCGTAACCCATCTCCGTAACCCTGCATTTCCACAGACACTATGGGCAATTTCCCACAGCTGATCCACCCAACCTGCACAGCTTTGGATTGTGGGAGGAGACCAGAGCATCCGAAGCAAACCCACGCAGACACGAGGAGAATATGTAAACTCCACACAGTCGCCAGAGGGTAGAATCGAACTTGCAATCCTGGGAGGCAGCAGTGCTTACCACTGAGCCACCATGTCACCCTAAATGTAAAAGACATGTGGAAAGTTGGCAGACACTAAAAACCAGGGTGGAAAAGGATGGATGAAAAGATTAAGAATAAAGTTAAAGTGAAAAAAAAATAACAAAGAGAAATTACAAAATTCAGACTCATAACAAACTGAAGAATCAGGTTCTGCCTACAAAGGGGCTTGTGAACAACTCACATGATGACAGAAAATTGCAGAAATATTTAGGTGCTTTTTCAGCCTCCGTGTTAACAGTTTTGTACAAACAGAGCACTGTCTGAGGTCACCATGGAACCCTCTCCTTCTCAGTTTTTCCCTTTGCCTGAGGCGTGCTAACCCTCAAGTTAAAACACTACCAGGTGTCTCTCATAGCGGCCTTTGGTCCTCTGGGACCATGGTGATGGAGTTATTTATTATACTGACATGGCACATTAGGCATTAGAAGAATCAATGAAAATATGAGAGATATTTATGATAGCGTCATGACCAAGATCATAACCCTAGATTCACCTATGAACATCCTTAACTTTTAATAGTGACATGCATTTTTTTTTAAAAAAGGGAGACGCAGCTAAAAGATGACTAGATATAAATTGGGAGAGGGACCTGGAATATCATTCCTGAGGGTGTCAAGGAGGTTTCAAAGGGAGACATGCATTATATACTGATCTGTAATCTCCCTGAGAGGATCTCAGACTGAACATATGATATGACAAAAGATAACAGGCTGAGTATAAGACATGTTTGTGTTTTTCTCTTTCAACAATATACTGGGCAAGGGTTAAAGGTGAGTTTTAACCCCTGGTTATGGTAGTGACTGAGATACTCATGTCTCTCAATTTGAGGCTGGTGTGCTGTGAAAGTCACAGCCAAAGAACCACTGGTGTCACTCGTGGATTGCAGGCAAACGATTTCCCACATTGAGAGTTGGAAGCCAGTTAGCAACCCAGTCAAAATGAAATGGCACAAAAGACTTTCAGCTCAGCTGCAAAGCCAAGAATCTCAAAATCAACTGCTTGACTATTAATACTCCAGCATCTACTCCACCAATGACCCAGAGGCTGGTCTGTACATCTATTCACTTTTATGTTTTGACTTATCACTTGTTTCCAATCTGTCTGTATGTGTATTGCATTGGTTTCACTTCTTATGTTTAGTATTAACAAACTCACTTTGTTAACTCAACAAAGTCTGGTTAACTTGGCTTCTTTCAAAACATGATTTCATTTGGATCTGGGAGAATGGAATCTAGAAGGGAGTGCATCCTGTTAGTTAAACTTGTTGGGACCAACTGAAGGGATAATGGATAAAGCCCTCTTCACACAGGGCCTTGGAAATTTGGGGTATC
This sequence comes from Chiloscyllium plagiosum, assembly GCF_004010195.1. NCBI lineage: Eukaryota > Metazoa > Chordata > Chondrichthyes > Orectolobiformes > Hemiscylliidae > Chiloscyllium > Chiloscyllium plagiosum. Next base: position 60,251,394 of record NC_057729.1, on the reverse strand, counting down.
TCATCAGAAGCCATCATAAACTGGGGAGCCTCACCTGGGAGCGGCTGGAACAAGGGACAGGGGAGGTCATTGATAAAATAATCAAACTTAGCACAGACAAAGCCTCTGTACCCCAGACCAATTCTCTATCACCACAGAACCCGGCAAATAGACCCAGGTAGAAGCCTCCAGACGAGTTTGTTTAACATTCGCGCCACACAAATGCCATATAATAACCATCGCCAATAAGAGACAATCTAACCACTGCCCCCTGACATTTAATGGTGTTTCTATCACTGAATCTTCCACTATTGACATCTTTGAGGTTACCATTGACCAGCTGGACTTGCCACATAAACACAGCAGCTACAAGAGCAGGTCAGAGGCTAGGAATACTGCAGCGAGTAACTCACCTCCTGACTCTCCAAAGCATGTCCACCATCTACAAGGCACAAGTCAGGAGTGTGATGGAATACTCCCCACTTGCCTGGATGGGTGCAGCTCCAACAAGACTCAAGAAGCTTGATTGGCGAAACATCACAAGCATCCACTCCCTCCAACTCAAGAAGCTTGATTGGCGAAACATCACAAGCATCCACTCCCTCCACCGCTAACAATCAGTAGCAGCAGTGTGTACCATCTACTAGATGCACTGCAGAAATTCACCAAAGATCCTCAGACAGCACCTTCCAAATCCATCTCTTCTTCCACCTAAAAGGACAAAAGCAGCAGATACATGGAAACACCACCTGCAAGTTCCCCTCCAAGCCACTCGCCATCCTGAACTGGAAACATATCACTGTTCCTTCATTGTCACTGGGTCAAAATCCTGGAATTCTCTCCCTAGAGGCATTCTGGGTCAATCCACAGCACATGAACTGCAGCGGTTCAAGAAGGCAGCTCACCCCCACCTTCTCAAAGGGCAACTGGGGAGGGGGCAATAAATGTTGGTCAAGCTAACGATGCCCATGTCCCATGAGTGAATGAAAAAACATGGGATCTTGGGATTCCATCATCGCCCACACAATGACAACAGGTTGGTGGTCAGATTTTGGGTGACATGTTGAACCATTGTACCACTGTAACCATCTGTTGCCTTCACAACTTGCGAGACATAGTCTTCCTTCACTTGGTCTGCTGTTGAAGACTTACACTTTCTCTAGTTCCTCCCTGTACCTTGGCTGTGGGTGGCCAAACCAAAGGCAAGGAGCCCCTGGTGCCATTAGTGAATGGCTCATTGGAGCAAACATTCCCTCACCTCAAGGGGGCAACCCATCCTGATTTGGATGTCCAAGAAACTCCATCAAAATTCTGCTCTATGATGAAGTGTCTGTAACTGTCTTGAGTGGGAAGACTGAAACAGACCTTCAACCAGGGTGATGGGGCTGGCAAGTCTGTGAGATTGCACCCCAGCCCCTCACCATATTATTTACCGTCAACCAGACAGTGGCTATTGACCTTCTTGAAGGTCAGCTGCCCTCTGGTGTGAGTATTGAGTACTGCCGTATTGCATTTGTGCCAAAAGTGACATCCACAAACAGATGATTGACAGCTTGCAGATGTACTGGTTATTTTTCACTCTACAGCTTGTGCATCATTGGGGGATGTGTCTGCAGCCACCTCGGACTCATCTCTCCCTCTCTCTACCTCTCATTGCTCCAAAAAACTCACATCTACCACCAAACTATTGAGGACCTGGTCTAATAGCAGTGATCCAGTAGCTCATGTAGATTAGGGTCATATTTTTGTTTTATGGTATCTCTGTGATGTGCTTTGGAATGTTTTATTACTTGAAAGGTATTATATGAATATAAATTATTGTTTTCATGCAACATATTTTGTCTTATTTAAAAATTATCAGCTTTCTCTCCTATTTTCTGTCCATTTCCTTCAAGTCACACAATTCTATAATAGGCCAGTTTTTCAATGAAAATAATTTGACAAATTAGGGCAGATTCCTGTCATTCACTTTACAAAATTTAAGCTAAATTGTGTAAAACCAATTTAAAAGACAGTCCTGCCGTCTTACCTCTGGGGGAGTCCCACTGGGTTGGAAATAACCTATCAGTGTATTCTGATTGTTCAGAATGTATATTTCTTGTTTGTGTCAATATCTGCATTTAGATACGTTTACTTGGTGGCATTGTTAAAAACAAGAAGTAAATCGAAGGGCTTTCTGCAGCTGAAATTGCAGCTTTTGGAAAGATGTCGTAGTGGTGGGTGGACTGGAAATTCACATCAACACCATCTGGTGAATGACAGTTTCATCCAAACAGCCGGACAGAATGCGAGAAATGAGTTATCAAAAGAGAACTTAAACTCCTCATTGATTGGTTCTATATTTATTGTAGTTGAGTATAGCGTAGGTTCAGTATTTCACTTGCTCTGTGTATATTCCTTTAAGTTATAAAAGTGTGGTCATTTCTAACTTACGGTTTCTGCGATACGTTTTACTTTTCAGTTCTGCCAAACAAACAGACATCCTATCAAATCAGACCCATCCTCATCATGCATGAGGGAAGTATGGTCCTCAGTGCATTAGAACAACAGAAGAGAGTGTTTGGAGCTCAGCCAGTCTCCAGTAAGAAGCCATTTTTGTACAGTCAGCTTCTATTACTGTTTCACTCAGTAACACGGAGGCTCTTTTGACAGCATCTTACTCTCCTTCATCCTCTTCCATCGGGCAGAAGGTACAAAAGTTGGAAAACACTTACCAACAGATATAAATCGCTTCTTCTCCACTGTCACCACATTTATCTACTGAAATTTTATGAAGACATTATGAGCACAGTGGACAGTGGGGACCCAGTAGATGTGGTACATCTGGATGTTCAAAAGGCATTCAACAAGGTGCCACACAAAAGGCTGCTGCATAAGATAAAGATGCACTGGATTATGGGTAAAGTATTAGCATGGATAGAGGATAGTTAACTAACAGGGAGCAAAGAGTGAGGATAAATGAGTGCTATTCTAATTGGCGATCAGTGACTAGTGGTGTCCCTCAGGGGTCAGTGTTGGGACTACAGTTATTCACAATCTATATAGATGATTTGGAGTTGAGGATCAAGTGTAGTGCGTCAAAGTTTGTAGATGACACTAAGCTGAGTGGCAGAGCAAACTGTGAAACTTTACAAAGGGACATAGATAGTTTAAGTGAGTGGACAAAGGTCTGGCAGAAGGAGCACAATGTTAATAAATGTGAAGTCATCTATTTTGGTAGGAATAACAGTATAAAGGACTGTTATTCAAATGGTAAAATGTCCTTGTGCATGAATCATAGAAGGTTGGTTTGCAGGTGCAACAGGTAATTAGGAAGGTAAATGGTATTTTATCCTTCATTGCTAAAGGGATTGAGTTTAAAAGCAGGGAGGTTATGTTGCAGCTGTACAGGGCACTGGTGAGGCCACACCTGGAGTACTGCATGCAGTTTTGGTCTCTTTACTTGAGAAAGGATGTACTAGCACTGGAGAGGAGGTTCATGAGGTTGATTCTGGATCAGTGGTGCTGGAAGAGCACAGCAATTCAGGCAGCATCCGAGGACAGGCAAAATCGACGTTTCGGGCAAAAGCCCTTCATCAGGAAT
>NC_057729.1:60215508-60246754 GCF_004010195.1 Chiloscyllium plagiosum | reverse complement strand
AACAAAGAGACAGGCATAGCTGGGGCCCATACGTGTGCCCTTGGCTACCCCTTTGGTCTGGAGGAAGTGGGAGGATTCAAAGGAGATCTGGAGGAAGTGGGAGGATTCAAAGGAGATCTGGAGGAAGTGGGAGGATTCAAAGGAGATCTGGAGGAAGTGGGAGGATTCATGAGGTTGATTCCAGAGTTGAGGGGTTGGTTTATGCGGAGACACTGAATTTGGAAGAATGAGGGGAGATCTTATAGAAATATATAAAATTATGAAGGGAATAGATAGGATAGAAGTAGAGAAGATGTTTCCACTGGTGGGTGAAACTAGGATAAGAGGGCAGGTTGAAGACCGAATCGAGAAGGAACTTCTTCACCTGTGGAATTCCCTGCCCCGTGAAATAGTGGAGGCTTCCTCATTGAATGTTTTTAAAACTAAGATAGATAATTTTTTTTGAACAGCAAAGGAACTAAGGGATACAGTGAGAGCACGGGTAAGTGGAGCTGAGGCCACAAAAAAAGATCAGTCAGATCTTATTGAATGGTGGAGCAGGCTTGAAGGGCCAGACGGCCTACTCCCGCTCCTAGTTCTTACATTCTTGTGAATGGACCTCCCATATATTAGAGTCGGCAGCCTGAAGCAGCAGGAACAGAACCAAATAAATTCCAGAAGATACAGTACAGCAGCGTTTCACAGGAGACTCTAAAGCACTGAAGATGTCACCCAGACAGGGGACAAAATGTCTACAAATCAACTTCCCGGCTCAGCAAACATACCACAATCATGGCAACTGACACCCAGGCTACAAATCTTTACACAAACCATGAAGAGTTGCTCTTTCTGTGCACCGTCTCTGTAGCTGTAACACTATATTCTGTATTCTGTTCTATTACCCTGGTGTACTTCTGGATAGCACACGAAACAATACTTTTCACTGTAACTCGGTACATGTGACAATAAGAAATCAAATCAAATCAAATCAAACCCTTCAAGCCTGCAACCTCTACCAACCAGATAGATACATAAGAACACCAACCCCCTGGAAGATCCCCTCCAAACCTCACGGATAGCCAATAAACTTCGGACAACAAGTATCATTAGAACCTTTTTGATATTAATATTCAATTAGGCTGTGTTTAAGGACAACACACACCAGTAGATAGAGAATTGCAGTGTGACATTGTCTGACAAATGCATTCTTTTCATTGGAACCAGGGACTGTCTCACCAGAGTTGAGTTCTCAATAGATGTTTTAGACCATAAGACATAGGAGTGGAAGTAAGGCCATTCGGCCCATCGAGTCCACTCCGCCATTCAATCATGGCTGATGCGCATTTCAGCTCCACTTACCAGCGTTCTCCCCGTAGCCCTTAATTCCTCTAGACAACAAGAATCTATCAATCTCGGCCTTGAAGACATTTAGCGTCCCGGCTTCCACTGCACTCCGTGGCAATGAATTCCACAGGCCCACCACTCTCTGGCTGAAGAAATGTCTCCGCATTTCTGTTCTGAAATGACCCCCTCTAATTCTAAGGCTGTGTCCACGGGTCCTAGTCTCCTCGTCTAACGGAAACAATTTCCTAGCATCCACCTTTTCCAAACCATGTATTATTTTGTACGTCTCTATTAAGTCTCCCCTTAATCTTCTAAACTCCAAAGAATACAATCCCAGTATCCTCAGCCATTCCTCATATGTTAGACCTGTCATTCCAGGGATCATCCGTGTGAATCGCCGCTGGACACGTTCCAGTGCCAGTATGTCCTTCCTGAGGTGTGGGGACCAAAACTGGACACAGTACTCCAAATGGCGCCTACCCAGAGCTTTATAAAGTCTTAGTAGTACATCTCTGCTTTTATATTCCAACCCTCGAGATAAGAGACAACATTGCATTCGCTTTCTTAACCACGGACTCAACCTGCAGAGCAGGTGAAGGCAGAGCAGTGAATGTTGTCTATATGTTGTCAGTAAAACATTCAACAAGGTTCCTCATTATAGACTGGTTAACAAGATTAGATCACATGGAACACAGGGAGAACTAGTCACTTGGATAGAAAATTGGCTGCAAGGTCTGAGGCAGAGGATGGTAGTAGAGCTTTTTTGACTGGAGGCCTGTGACCAGCAGTGCATTGCACGGTCTGATGCTGAGACCACTGCTTTTTGTCATTTATATAAATGATTTAGATGTAACTCTATGAGAGAATAGGGGGAAATATGCTGGGGAGCAGGATGAGCTCATTTATCCCTGGATGCTGCCTGACCTGCTGTGCTGTTCCAGCAATAAAGTTTCAACTAAAGTCTAGATAGACCACATCCACTGGGTTTCCCTGATCTACCCTACTTGTTACCTCTTCAAAAAATTCCAACAGGTTTGTCAGGCATGACCTCGCTTTACTAAATCCATGTTGACTTGTTCTAATCAGACTCTGTTCTTCCAAGAATTTAGAAACCTCATCCTTAATGATGGATTCTAGAATTTTACCAACAACCGAGGTTAAGCTGATTGGCCTATAATTTTCCATCTTTTGCCTTGATCCTTTCTTGAACAAGGGGGTTACAACAGCCATCTTCCAATCATCCGGGACCTTTCCTGACTCCAGTGACTCTTGAAAGATCTCAACCAATGCCTCTGCTATTTCCTCAGCCACCTCTCTCAGAACTCTAGGGTGTATCCCATCGGGGCCAGGAGATTTATCAATTTTAAGACTTTTTAACTTTTCTAGCACTATCTCTTTCGTAATGGCAACCATACTCAACTCAGCCCCGTGGGATATTACTCATGTCTTCCACTGTGAAGACTGACGCAAAGTACTTGTTAAGTTCTCCTGCTATTTCCTTATCTCCCATCACTAGGCTTCCTGCATCAGTTTGAAGTGGCCCAATGTCTACTTTTGCCTGTTTGTTTCTTATTCGTTCTTTTTCTCCCCCCTATAGTTCTCTTTAAAAAGTACAGCAGGTGTGATATTGGCCTTCTCTGACCTGCCTGTACATAGGAACTGGGTGCAGGAGGAGGCCATTCAGCCCCTCAAGCCTGCTCCTATTTCATACCATCCTGGCTGATTTTATCTCGGCCTCAACTCCACTTTCCTGCCTGTTCCCCATAGCCCTTCAACCTATTACTAATTAATCATTTGTCTGTCCATCTCTTCCAAATTTACTCAATGTCCCAGCATCCACCACATTCTGGGGGAGTGAACTCCACAGATTCATGACCCTTTGAAAGAAATCACTTCTCCTCATCTCAGTTTTAAATCTGCTGCCCTTAACCTAAAACGATGACCTAATAATAGCCAGAAGATGGCTTCAGTTTAGGATTTGTTTTTTTTTAATGGGCACAGTGAAACCAGAACATGTCAAAGAAGCTTTGATTTGGAATAAAGTTAGTTTGTCAAATTTCACGGCAGTTAAACCCACTTAGATAAACAGAGGTAACAAACTATAACTCCGATAATAAAAACACCAGTTACTTATTCTGGGCTGGTGTGATGTCAGGGTATAAACGTGCCGGAGCCAGCTGGATCATGGTGATTATATTTGTATTTGGGAACATTCACGTTATGTGGCCATTATCATGCTGCTGTTTACGGGAGCTTGCTGTGTACAAATTGGCAACTGCATCTCCTATATTACAGTAGAGATGGTGGTAAAGTGATAATGTCACTGAATTTAGTAATTCAGAGATCCAGGCTAATGCTACTGCAGATTCAAATCCCATCACAGCAACTGGTGAAACTTAAATTCAATTAATAAATCTAGAATTATAAATCAGAGGAGTTTAAGTTCTCTTTTGATAACTCATTTCTCACATTCTGTCCGGCTGTTTGGATGAAACTGTCATTCACCAGATGGTGTCGATGTGAATTTCCAGTCCACCCACCACTATGACATCCTTCCAAAAGCTGCAATTTCAGCTGCAGAAAGCCCTTCGATTTACTTCTTGTTTTTAACAATGCCACCAAGTAAACGTTTGCGAATTAATTTCTAAATGCAGATATTGACACAAACAAGAAATGTACATTCTGAACAAACAGAATACACTGATAGGTTATTTCCAACCCAATGCGATTCCCCCAGAGATAAGACGGCAGTAGCGTCTGTTAAATTGGTTTCACATTATTTAGCTCAAATTTTGTAAAGTGAATGACAGGAATCTGCCCTGTTTTATCAAACCTTGTTCCGTGGTTTATTTTCATTTAAACCTCTCAGTATCGGTGACCATGACCACAAACTTATAATAACAACTCATTCCGTTCACTAATACCTCTTAGGGAGGGAAGTCTGCTGTCCTTACCCAGTCTGACCTACATGTGACTTCAGATCCACAGCAACGTGATCGTTTGTTAATGCCTGAATCTCACAAACATACTTGGAAAGGTTTTAGAATCAGGAGTCACTGTCTAGACCCACCTGGTTTTAACATCATCTCCATATCCTTGCTCACCCACATGAATCAATGACTCCCTCTGACAAGAAACAGTCCCAAAAATTCATGACCTGCTGAGAAAAGCGATGATCTCCTCATCTCCGATTTAATCAGGAAAGCCCTTAGATTTAAACTGTGTCCCCAGTTATAGTTTCTCTTACCAGGGAAACATCCTTTCCAATTTCTTCCTGTCATGTCTGTTCAGGAAACTATGTATTTCAATATGACCTACACTTTGGTTGGAAAGCATTGTTAAAGTTACTGTATAAATGCAAATTTCTTTTGTTGTTTTTAGCCTAAAACACAGAATGAATCAGTGCAGTAAGGGGTTGTCACTCTGAGGCTGCTGTAGTGGCTGCAGTCCATTGTTGCGTCAACATCGTTTCTTGCTCGAACAGACTTGAGATAAATTGAAGTCACAAGGAAGAATCTTTTTACAGGAGAGGCACATGGAGATACAAAGTGAACTGTTTGTTTACAGCGAAAACCTCAAATCTTCATGAACAGAAAAAAAAGGTTTTGCCCCGCCCTCCCAAAAAAACATTAAAAACATTGTGGTCCATGACCTGTGAGCGCTCAGTGAACTCAGTATATCATGCAGGGTCACAGCAGCTATGGCCTGTGGTAGGGGCACCACAATAACTGTCTAAATTCATAACACATGTTGTTTGTATCAGATCACATTCTTTTCATCAGAGAAAGGTACTTAAATTGCATTGTGTGTGAAATAACGACTGTATTTCACTTTTATTGATACATCAAAGGATAAAAATGACCAAATGCAGGGTTTTTGCCCAATGAGTCTTCCTGCATTCAAAGGTTCTCTGTTGGGTTCTGTTTGTTGGGGTTGAGGGTGTCAATCTGGGTCAAATGAAAAACTTTAATTTTAAATGTCACAGCCTTGGTTTTGAATCTAGATGATATTCAGGCCTGATGTTTAAAGGAAGAAAAGTTGTTATTTCTATAGCACTTTTCCAGAAACTTTTGAGAAGGTCATATACGAAAGTTTAGTGAATGAAAGTGGGGCATTCGGGGAACATAGTGGCTGGTCATTCTGGATTGCAATGAGGGATTGATCATTCAGAGGGTGGTGAATTGGTGACAGTCTTTGCTGTAGAGTACTGTGGAGGGCCAGTCATCGAGTACGTTCCAGACTGAGATCAATAGATTTCTACATATTAAAAACACCTAGAATTGTGCAGGGAAGTGGTTTTTAAGTGGAAAATTAGCCAGGATCCTACGGAATGGCAGAACAGGCTCAGCAACTGAATGACCTCACTCTGCTCCTCTCATTCCTTCTAACAATAGCCATTGGATATTGCAAAGAGCTTCACAGCAAATGATATACTTTGAAATGCAGTCACTGTGCTAACTCAAGCAGATGTTAATGAAGCTCCCTTTACCTGGATCAACCCCAATGTGAAGTCCGATCCTTTTGAAAACTCACCAGTTGGAGACTGGAACATGCTGCAGGGTGGCCAGTGAATGGGAAATGACAGCAAGAAGCGAGAGATCTCCTCACAGCTCTTGGAAAGAAACAGAGTGTTACCAGAGGAGATCAGAACTGTTCAGAGGATTGGGAGAGAAGACTAAACTAGAATAAACCAGTTAATCAGATAAACCAGTGACCGACAGACTACAGATTAAAGGGAAATAAAATCAAGGGGCAGGGGATACGAAAAGCTATTACAATGTTTCTTTGGGGAAGTGTTAGAATTGGGATAAGTATTGAGGCCTTGTGTATAACATCACCTTTTACACAGGGAATGATGGAAAACTTATATTTCTATCAATTACTCATGAATCCTAGAGCACATTTTATAGCAAGCACCCACAAAAAGCAACGTAATAATGATACAAGAATCATTTGGTAATATTGATTGGGGGATCCAGGACACAACTCCCATGCCAAACTCAAAATGGTTCCACAGCATCTTATACATTCACCTCAGAGGTGCAGAGGGACTTGGTATACTCTCTCACCTGAAGAAAAGCACCTCTAATAGTGTGGCACTCCTTCAATCATGACTCTCCAACTGTGTGATGCTCCCTTGGTACTGACTCTCCAACAATGTGGAGTTCCCTCAGCACTGACCCTCCGACAGTGTGGCACTCCCTCAGCACTAACCCTCCGAGAGTCTGGTGCTCCCTCAGTACTGACTCTCCAACAGAGTGGCGCTCACTCAGTACTGACCCTCTGACAGTGCGGCACTCCCTCAACTCTGACCTTCCAAAATGCGGCACTCCCTCAATACCGACCCTTCAACAGTGTGGCACTCCCTCAGTACTGAATGAATAGTAGTATCACCCTCAATTTAATGCTGAAATCTTTGGAGAGCCTTACTTTCAGATTGAAATCACTTGGCCACATTCAGAAAACATTTAGATGGAAAACATTCAGGAGATTACAGGTGTTTGTGAAGAATAGGTTAAATCAGGAGTTTGCTCTCAAAATGGAGATCTGTGACCAGTGGTGTCCCACAGGGATCCGTGCTGGGACCACTGCTGTTTGTGATCTACATAAATGATCTGGAGGAAGGTAATGGTTGCCTCAATAGCAAGTTTGCAGATGACACTAAGGTTGGTGGAGTAGCAGATAGTGAAGGGAACTGTCAGAGAATACAGCAGAATATAGATAGATTAGAGTATTAGGCAGGGAAATGGCAGATGGAGTTCAATCCGGACAAATGTGAGGTGATGCAATTCCAGAGCGAACTATACAATAAATGCAAAAGTCCTGGGGAAAGTTTATGTACAGAGAGATCTGGGTGTTCAGGTCCATTGTTCCCTAAAGGCGGCAACGCAGGTCAGTAGAGTGGTCAAGAAGGCAGACGGCATGCTTTCCTTCATCGGACGGGGTATAGAGTACAAGAGTTGGCAGGTCATGTTAAAGTTGTATAAAATTTGGTTTGGCCACATTTGCAATACTGTGTACAGTTCTGGTCGCCACATTACCAAAAGGACGTGGATGCTTTGGAGAGAGTGCAAAGGAGGTTCACCAGGATGTTGCCTGATATGGAGGGTGCTAGCTATGAGGAGAGGTTGAGTAGATAAGAATTATTTTCATTGGAAAGGAGGAGGTTGGGGGGGGATCTGATTGAGGTTTACAAAAAACATGAAGGGTGTAGACAGGTGGATAGCAAGAAACTTTTCCCCAGAGTGGGGGACTCAATTACTAGGGGTCACGAGTTCAAGGTGAGAGGGGAAAACTTGTCGGGAGATATGCGTGGAAAGTTCTTCACACAGAGGGTGGTGGGAGCTGGAATGTGTTGTCAGTGGAGGTGGTAGAGGCGGGAACGATAGCGTCATTTAAGATGGATCTAGACATATACATGAATGAGCAGGGAGCAGAGGGATACAGATCCTTAGAAAATAAGCGACAGGTTTAGATAGAGGATCTGGATCGGCGCAGGCTTGGAGGGCCGAAGGGCCTGTTCCTGTCCTGTTCTTTGTCAGCCTATTTGGACCATAGGATCGGTTTCTGTGCTGTGTAACTCTATGGCACTATTGTCTCTGTGTCTTCCTTCTGTTAATAAGATAGTGAGAGAGATCACCTCTTAGTAAGTACTGTCAGCTACATTTATAATGTATCCTATAACCTTGATGTAATGAAATTCGTACAGAAATACAACTGAACTGAAAACAGTGTCTCTGTTAGATTGATTTAAAAACAGGTTCGGTTGGATTGTCAGCAAATGTCCGCATTGTGGGTCACAACAACAGGAGGCCATTCTGCCCTTTGAGTCTCTCCCACTAGTCAGCAACACCCTGGCTGATCTGGATGTTTCTTTATTCCAAGTATCTGCCCTATAATCCTTTCATAGTTCCACCCTCTTTGTGATTGGAACCACTGCCTGACATCACCCTGAATGGTCCAGCCTTCATTGTAATGTTCTGGCCCCTTTCCGACTGGTGTCTTCTGACTTCTGACCTTGGTAACTCCAGTCCAACGCTGGTACCTCCACATCATCTCTCCATAGATGCTGCCTGACCTGCGGTGATCACCACCATTTTTTGCTTTCAATAGAGAGATTTGTATTCAGTAAGGGAATCAAGGATTATGGAGATAATGTAGGAAAGTGGAGTGGAGGATGAAGAGATCAGCCATAATCTCACTGAATGGCAGAGCAGGCTTGATGGGTTGAACAGCCTACTTATGCTCCTCTGTCTTGTGGTCATATCAAGGCAATGTTATTATTGGATGTTATCATCTCCCCGCCTCTCCTGAAATCAGCCCCAACAAAATCACATCCTATCTCCTGAATTCATCCCCTCACCTTCCAAAATCATCATCCCTCCCTCCACCACTCTGGCTCCATGACCCTTCCCCATCCAGGGTTAAAAATGAGGAATATTTAGACACTGTTCCCCATCTCCCCTGTACCCCTCCCCATGTTCTAATACAGGGCAGATGGGAGTGAGAGTAACTGAATTCTGCAATATTCCTGTTGCAGGAAACCGTTAACAATGAATCTGCATGAACTTTAACCAAGCAACACAAGCTGTGGTAGGTAGGCAGCAGCCTCTGGCAGAATGAGATCAGCTTCCTGGAATTCCATGTCCCAATACAGAACCACATAGCTCTCCCCTCCCATTCCTGACATACTTCCAGTGAAAGGGACACTTGTACAGAGACAGAGAGAGAGAGAGAGAGAGGGGGAGAGAGAGAGGCAGTCAGTAAGGAGAGAGAGTGAGAGAAAGAGAGAGATGAGAAAAGGGAAACAAAAACAAGAGTAGGTTCGTGGATAAAGTGACAGCAGCAGTGAAAAGTGAGAGGCAACAGCTTGGGCAGAAAGACCATGTTCAGGGTGAAAACAGAGTGACAGAGAGATGGTAATCAGGAGTGGAGAGGTGGAGGTGGCGATTGGTGACCTCGCTTGGTGTTGGTGAGGGACTAGGAATCTGGAGTCTGAATCCTGACCAGGACCAGGGTGGGAAAATGCTGACTGGGGTGGGAGTGGGGGAGGTGAAAATTCCTCTGGGCCTCAATTGTAAGTAACGACCTTGTGTACCTTATGTTCCCCCCTTCCTCCCAAGTCACACTTGTTAAAGACATTCTACTTATCTCCAGCAGCTGTCTCTATCACTGGGTAAAATCCCAGCTCTGAACCAGCAGCAACATAAACCTCAAGAACTTATGGTTAGCACTTGACCAAACCCTACCACATCCTCTCAAATTTACTCGAGGCTAGAATCAGAGAGGGAGGGAAGAGGAAAACCCCAGAGAGAGAGAGACAAATGAAAAGAGAGTTAGAGTGAGAGAGGCAGAGAGAATGAGATGCAATGAGAGAGAGATCAGACAATGAAGTCGAGGAGAGTGTGAGGGAGGGAGAAATGATAACCCAGGTCTGCTTTGGAGAGATAGATGAGAGGGTGGAGGTTGAGGAGAGATGGAGTTCAGCTGCTGACAAGGTTTTCTGGGAAATGTGGTGTCTGACAGAAAATAAATTGTTATCTGGAATCGTTTATATTTCAACATTTCCTCACAAACTCCAACCGTCATTTAGGACACAACTGGGGCCCATTTTAATTTGTCTGAATTTTTTTTATTTCAAGGGTTATTTTTGGGAAAGGGGGCTTCAGGAAAAGAAACACAACCCTGTCACACTCACACTGTCACACTCACAGTGTCACACTCACCTTGTCACACCAACAGTGTCACACTCACTCTTGTTCAGGAACAGCCTCTGTTATTTCACAAGTAGTTGTTATTTTGTCAGCCTCTGCATCTTTGCCAAGCAGCTGCCACATGGCCGGCCCAGAGAGTGAGCCACCCCCACCCTGGGGTGGGGTATGTGCCCCCTACCCCCTCAACCCTGGGGGGTATGTTCCCCACCCCCTCCACCCTGGGGGGTACGTGCCCTCCACCCCCTCCAGCTCTGGGTCAACAGTTGTTTGCAGTGTCCTGATATAGCTGAGAAATTGGATATTCCAACTGGCATGAAAGAAAGTGGCTTATTCAGGTCTGAGCTACTGTGTTTCTGCTCTGCAGATGGAGAGTCAGAACAAGCCCCAGATAAACAGCTTGTCAACAGACTCACACCAATCATTACCTGCGGTGAGGTGAGGTGCTGGTGCTGGGTCCACTGCTTTACATCATTGATATGGATGAGGATATAGGAGGTATGGCTGTAAGTAAATGGTGTGCTGGGCAGTGAACAAGATTATCTCAGAGTACAACGGGACCTTGATCAGATGGGCCAATGGAGTTTAATCTAGATAAATATGAAGTATTGCATTTTGGTAAGACAAACCAGGGCAGTACATTTATAGTTAATGAGAGTGTTGCTGAACAAAGAGACCTGGAGGTGCAGAGCTGAAAGTAGAGTTGCAGGTAGGCAAAATGGTGAAGGCGGTGTTTGGCACCTTCACTGGTCAGACCATTGAGTCCAGGAGTTGGGAGGTCATGTTGCAGCTGTACAGGACATTGGTTAGGTGACCTTTGGAATATTGTGTGCAATTCCGCTTGCTCTGTTACAGGAAAGATGTTGTAAACTTGAAAAGGTGCAAAAACATTTACTAGGATGTTGCCAGGGTTGGAGGATTTGAATTAGAGAGAGAGGTTGAATAGGCTGGGGCTCTTTTCCCTGGAGCATCGGAGGCTGAGGGGTGACCTTATAGAGGTTTATAAGGTTTACAAGGTCTTTTCCCAGAGGTGGGGGAGTCCAGAACAAGGGGGCATAGGTTTAGGGTGAAAGGGGAACAATTTGAAAGGGACCTGAGGGTAACTTTTTCACATAGAGGGGGTGATGTGTGTATGGAATGAGCTGCCAGAGGAAGTGGTGGAGGCTGGTACAATTACAGCATTTAAAAGGCATCTGGATGGGTATATGAATAGGAAGGGTTTAAAGGGATATGGGTTAAATGCTGGCAAATGGGACTAGATCAGTTGAGGATATCTGGTTGGCGTGGATGAGTTGGACCAAAAGATCTGTTTCCATGCTGTACATCCCTATGACTATAATCAGGCATTTCAGAGCCACGTGCAACTGCTGCCCTCATGTGGTTTGACTTGGAGATTCTACAGTCCAATAGAAATTTTACAATGACTTGAGAGATATAATTACACACCCTGTGGAGCAAGGTGGAACTTGAACCCAGGCCTCTTGGCTGAGGTAGGAACAATGCCATTGCACCTTCCACAGCCCAATAACATCAATAATAAGATTCATTACACTTTCCGCAATCAACATTCAACCTCAGACCTTCACCCTGTGGTTCCTGTTATCAAGGAGCTGTCAGTGATCGTCCTGATGTGGCTGGTTGCTTCTACCCCAGACCTAGCCTTTCTTTACCAATCTCTTTACTGGCCACATTTGCCTTCCCTCCTTAAATGTGGAAATCTTATATCCCACATCTGGTCTCAACTAAACTCCTGTAGAGTTGTAGCGAGATTCCTTTACTCCTGTACTCTAATCGTCTTACCATTAGAGTCGAAGCTGGAAAAGCACATCTGGTCAAGCAGCGTCCGAGGAGCAGGAGAGTAGACGTTTCAAGCATAAGCTCCTCATCAGGAATGAGGAGGTAGCCTAACGGGGCTGAGATAAATGGGAGGGGGTGAGGAAAGTAGCTGGGAATGCAATAGCTATAGTTGGCGATGTCCTCCAGTGCATCTCCTCCACTTCCCGCACATCCACTCTTGAACCCCACCCGTCCAACCACAACAAGGACAGAACTCCCTCGGCCCTTACCTTCCACCCCACCAACCTCTACATAGATTGCATTATTCTCCACCATTTCCACCACCTCCAAACGGACCCCAACACCAGAGATATATTTCCCTCCCCATCCCTATCTGTGTTCCGTAAAGACTATTCCCTCCGCAACTCCCTTGTTAGGTCCAGGCCTCGCAGCTTCCCCTGCCACAGCAAAAATGACATAATCTACGCCCACACCTCCCCCCAAGGCCCCAAAGGATCCTTCCACATCTGACAGAGACTTACCTGTACCTCCACACACGTCATCTACTGCGTCTGTTGCACCCGATGCGCCTCATCTTCTGCCTCAGCACCCTCCAACCACACAGGGCCAACGTGGATTTCATCAGTTTGCTCATCTCTCCTCCGCCCACCTTATCCCAGATCCAACCCTCCAACTCAGCACTGCCCTCATGACCTGTCCTATCTGTCCATCTTCCTTCCCACCTATCCGTTCCACCTTCCCCTCTGACCTATCACCTTCACCCCTAGTCCCACCCCCCTCCCATTTATCTCAGTCCCCTTGGGCCACCTCATTATTCCTGATGAAGGGCTTAAGCTCGAAACGTAGACTCTCCTGCTCCTCGGATGCTGCCTGACCTGCTGTGCTTTTCCAGCACCACACGTTTTGACTCTGATCTCCAGCATCTGTAGTCCTCACTTTCTCTTCTTACCATCAGCCTTCCTATTGCTTGGTGCTAAAGTTCCTTTTGTGGGCAAGACCCTCTGAAAGTAAGTTTCACTTTCGAAAATAAATTATGCTTTTCCATTCTTAACATAGAACATTGAACAATACAGCACAGAACAGGCCCTTCGGCCCAGCATCTGTAGTCCTCACTTTCTCTTCTTACCATCAGCCTTCCTATTGCTTGGTGCTAAAGTTCCTTTTGTGGGCAAGAAAATAAGTTTCACTTTCTAAAAAAAATTATGCTTTTCCATTCTTAACATAGAACAATACAGCACAGAACAGGCCCTTCGGCCCTCAATGTTGCGCTGACTTGTGAACTAATCGAAGCCCATCCCTGACACTATCCCATCATCATCCATGTGCTTATCCAAGGATTGTTTAAATCTTCCTAATCAAACATCAAAGTGAGAAAGTTAAATTTCCCAACATCATACTCTATCTGCCACAGAATCACAGAATTGTTACAGCACACGATGCCATTCAGCCCACAATGCCTGCTCTGGTTCTATCTCCTAGTGCCAACGTCCTGCCTTTTCCCCACATCCCTGCGCACTCCAAATAACCATCCAATGTCCCTCTTGAATGCCTCCATTGAACCTGCCTCCATCACGTTTCCAGGCAGTGCATTCCAGATCCTAACTACACACTGAAAACGTTATTTCTCACACAGTCTTTGCTTCATTTGCACATCCTTTAAAACCTTGTTGCCTCCAGGGCAACTTATTAACATGTCAATATCTCCTGACAACCCATGTCCTCTTTACAGCTTACATTCCCAACCACCTACATGTTTAGTCATTAACACAATGTGTGAGGCCCCAGCATCGACCATTATGGCATTCCAACAGCCACAGTCTGACAATGTGAAAATATAATTTTACCTCTCTCTTTGCTGTTTGACCAATCCATGTGAATATATTACTCAAATTCATTAGCTCTCCTCTTGCGGATTTCATGTGGAATTTTATTAAATACCTTTTGGAAATCTTTGTACCTTACATCCACCCTCTCCACCAGTTACATCTTCAAAAACTTACAATAAATGTCAAACAGGGTTTCCCTTTATTTTCTTATATTGTTTACTTAGAAATTTCATTTCACAGAAACTACAACAGATTCATCATTGAAGCAATTGAACAGAAGAGAAATGAGGAGGCTATTCAGCCTATTGAGGCCACTCTGCCATTCTCTAAGATAGATACATACAATCATACAGCACAGAAACAGACCTTTTGGTTAACTCATCCATGCAGACCAGGTTAACTTAACTAGTCCCATTTGTCAGCACTTGGCCCATATCCCTACAAATGCTTCCTATCCATGTACCTGTCCAGATGTATTTTAAATGTTGTAATTGTACCAGCCTCCACCACTTCCTCTGGCAGTTTGTTCCATACACACACTATCCTCTGCATGAAAACGGTGCCCCTTAGGTCCCTTTTAAATCTTTCCCTCTCACCTTAAACCTATGCCCTTTAGTTTTAGACTCTCCCACTCTGGGGAAAAAAGACCTTGTCTATTCACTTATCCATGTCCCTCATGATGTCATGAACCTCTATAATGCTGCCCATCAGCCTCGGACACTCCAGGGAT
The DNA here is from genome assembly GCF_004010195.1 of Chiloscyllium plagiosum. Taxonomy (NCBI): domain Eukaryota; kingdom Metazoa; phylum Chordata; class Chondrichthyes; order Orectolobiformes; family Hemiscylliidae; genus Chiloscyllium; species Chiloscyllium plagiosum. Next base: position 60,232,367 of record NC_057729.1, on the reverse strand, counting down.
AAAAACTCCAGTGTCTCCCTACAGCTCAAACCCTCCAGTGTTGGTGACATCCTTGTAAGTTCTTTTCTGCACCTTTTCATGTTTAACAATATCTTTCCTATAGCAGGGAGACCAGAGTTGTGTACGTAGTATTCCAAAAGTGGCCTAACCCCAATGTTCTGTACAGCCACAACATGATTTCCCAACTCCTGTACTCAGTGCTGTGACTGGTGAAGGCAGGAATACCAAACATCTGCTTCACAACTCTGCCCCTAGATTGTGGCCAATATTCTCTTTCAACAGCAAATTCCTGAACTATCCCCCGATTCCTTGATGTTTTTCATTTGTAGAAGCAGATCAATCTCAGTTTTGAACGTGGTCAATGTTTATGCTTCCACAGCCTCTGCAATAAAGACATTCCTCCTCATCTCAGGCCTCAGTGGCCTGTTCCTTATTCTGAGACTGTGTTTCTGTGTTCTAGTCCCCCACACCCAGCCCAGCCAGGTCAGAGGAAATATCCCTCCTACATCTACCCTGTTACATCCTGTAAAAATCTGGTGCATTGATGGGACTATCTCTCACTCTGCTGAACTCCAGAGAACAAAGGGCCAATGAACTTACTATTGCCTCATTGGACAACCCTTCCATCCCAGGAATTAGACTGATGCGCGAGCCTTCACTGCACACTCTAACAAGTCGGTCTTTCTATGGGGAAGGAGACTAAATATGCTTACAATACTCCAGGTGGAGTCCCAGCAAGGCTCTGTATATCAGCAGGGTGACATGTTTACTCCTATAATCAAACACTCTTGTAATAAAAGGTCAACATGCCATTTACCAATTTAACTGCTTATTGTACCTAAATGATTAACCTTCAGTGACTCATGAACAAAGGCACCCAAGTCCCATTGAAGTTCAATAATTCTCAGCTTCTTCCCAAATAAAATCTCGACAGAATTTCTGCTTTTCCAATCAATTTAGAGAAGTTCACATTTCTCTACATTTCATTTGTCATTTTTTTTTTTGTTTATAGACTCATTTACCCTTCCCATCTGTGACATCTGCAAACTTGGAAATATTATATTTAATCCCCACACCTGAATTCTTGCTACAGAATGTAAACACACCTGGGGCCCCTGACCTGATCTCTCCAGTCGCCCACTAGTCATGGTCTGCTTGTTAGGTCCCCAGGTTGGTCAGGCCAGAAAATCTTTACCTCTCTTACCAAGTGGTTTCAGAATAAATCCAAAACCATGAAGGAAATTATCCTACTTTATCCTGCGGATTCCTGCTAGCACCGGGATTTTCCTACAAATACATGGATTAAAGACAGAAGGTGTCAGAAAAACTCAGCAGATCTGGTTGCTTCTGCAGAGAGAGAAAAACAGAGTGAACATTGAATCCAATGACTGTTGTTTGAGTTTCTCCAGTGGGGGCTGGTTTGATTGCAGATTGCCAACATGCACGATACTTGGCTTTGACCCAAATAACTGGCAGTGCCATGGAATCCTCGGCCCCAGCTGGCACTAACCTCTCGGCAAAAGTGAGGACTGCAGATGCTGGAAACCAGAGTTTAGATTAGAGTGGTGCTGGAAAAGCACAGCAGGCCAGGCAGCATCCACGGAGCAGGAAAATCAACGTTTTGGGCAAAAGTCCTTCATCAGAAAAGCCTGAAGGGCTTTTGCCTGAAACGTCGATTTTCCTGCTCCTCAGACACTGCCTGACCTGTCACTAACCTCTATCAGTTTCAACAAGAAACATGTTACAAAGCTGGTCCTTTTTTCCTAAAAACTGTTCCTTTTCTCAAGGATACTGTGTTCTTGATTATTTTCAGAGGGGTCATAAAACATTCCGGGCTCCGAAACAGCCGGGTTTGGTACAGAGATGAAAGGCCTTTCATTCAGACGTAAACAGATGCTTCTTTGGGCCAAAGCTTTTATGTTTTTAGAAGGCAAGGGGGCGGGGCTAGCTCTCTGGCTGAGCAGTTCAATCCAGAACTAGTCAGGGAGTTCAGCAGCGGAAAGTGTAGTAACAGGCTCCTAGACACACTCTCCTTCTGCCCTTCTAACTTCAACCTGTAAGCATTTTTTCCATTTTTACTTTTTTTTTAAAGGGAGTTTGCTTATTGGGACTGTTGCGTATATTCAGAACAGCATAATTAAGTCTAGTTTGGGTAGACTGAGTTCTGTAGGGGTTCTTTATTCTGTTCTTTGTGTTTCATTGTGTAATTTTGTGAATACATTTTTGTCTGTTTTGAAACCTGGTAGTCAACCTAGCTAACTTACTGCAGGTAATTGTCAATGTATACTTACCAAAACAAATTGCAAAGTTATGGTCTGGGCTGTCTGCTTAAGAATGTTTTGAGTGGTCTGGCCTAGTCCATGACACACATCATAAATGGAATGACCCCCCTAATCTCATATTCATATTCCCAAAATGTGGATGATACATTTGCTTTTTTGAATCTGCAGCTGCAGGTTACACAGGTCTGTAAACTGCAGCCTGTGTTCACCTTCAAAGTGAAGCAGTCAAAGCAGCTTCCTATCCTGACATGTTGGGTGTAAATGTTGCTGATTGCTCTCCACTGTGATTGATTGCAAACCCTCCTTCACTGGTCAATATCTGCACTGAGATTCCTGCAGCTCCATGTGCTGCAGGAATGGCCTCAGGAGCAATCAGATACATTTGTTCACTGTGCAAGCTCGATGTGGAACCTGGGGACATCAAAGCTATTCTGCAGGATAGTGGCTACACTGATCAGATAATTTCATGAGCACACATCGCATTCTCTTCAAATGGACAAAGGTTTGGAGACAACCATTGCCTGGGACATCCCCTGTGGTAATACTTTGTCCACTCACAATTGACTTGCCTGGCTGTATTTAAATAAAGGTTTGGCAGTTAACTATTCCCTGTATATTCTGCATATCAATACCCCAACCAATCAGGGCTACTGCCTAACCAATCAGTATCCTCTTCTCATGCAGTGTTAACTGCTGTGCCCTTTGAGGTTTTACATTCTTGAAATCCTGTCCTGATGACTGCGCAATGATAAGTTTTGACAGCATGCCCAAGAATATCCAAGTGTTGTATCACCAAGTAGTTGGTATCTGTGTGCTCCTCCTGCTGTCCAGGGTTCTTGATCAACACTGCAAAGGTTATATTTTCAATGGCGTGACTGCACAGCTGGGTAACACCAGCTCAGAGCAATGGAGCAATAAATTGGATTCTTGGCATCACTTTAAACAAGCATTCCCAGTCATCTTTCCAATTCCATCAACCAAGATCCCAAACTTTTACTGACATTTATGCAGGAAAGCAAACAGTTTATCCAAGTCAATGGCTGTTAGTTAGTCATGGAGCTCCTCCCTTGTCTATCTCCTACTCTCAGCTCCTCTCATTTGTCCCATATTTCAATCAAAGGTATAATGGTGGCCTCACCATCTTTATTACTCACACCATCTTTGGAAACTTGGAGAACCAACTCTTTCAAAATATTATCTTATTCTTACTTGCATTTTTTTATTTAGTCAATAATTTCAAAACAAACAAAACTGAAAATTAAATCTGATTTTTTAGTTTGATTTAATTTTCCCACAAAGACAATCTTTATTTCATTTATCTTCACTTTAACATCATGAATGGAAGGAGATAGGGACAGGCTGAGTACCATCGCGGGGACTGTCCCCCTCTCCAGACCCTCCATCGCGGGGACTATCCCCCTCCCCAGACCCTCCATCGCGGGGACTGTCCCCCTTCCCAGACCCTCCATCGCGTGGACTGTCCCGCTCCCCAGACCCTCCATCGTGGGGACTGTCCCCCTCCCCAGACCCTCCATCGCGGGGACTGTCCCCCTCCCCAGACCCTCCATCGCGGGGACTGTCCCCCTCCCCAGACCCTCCATCGTGGGGACTGTCCCCCTCCCCAGACCCTCCATCGCGGGGACTGTCCCCCTCCCCAGACCCTCCATTGCGGGGACTGTCCCCCTCTCCAGACCCTCCAACTTCCCCCTCTCGAGACCCTCCATCGCGGGGACTGTCCCCCTCTCCAGACCCTCCATCGCAGGGACTGCCCCCCTCTCCAGACCCTCCATCACAGGGACTGTCCCCCTCATCACTGCATCACTGGGATTCCCCACTTCCTTTAGCACAGTAGCTGCTGTACCCACACTCTGTTCCTTCATACCCTTTTCCAGCCCACCACCTCCAAAAAGTCCCTCCGACCCTCATCTGGCTTCTTCCTTTTCTAGCACTTCTCTACTCCCTCCGTGTCTAGTCACAGCATACCTCATCCCTCTTGTCCCTCCCACCTACACTGTCAGGGTGCTGTACTTATCCCACCTTGCTCTTTCCAAAATCACATGAAGTCCTCTTACAAACTGTTCTTCTACAAGGAGTACCTCAGGTCTCAGACTTACAAAGGCAAAATGTTTGGAGGGGGACTGAAAATGTAAAATCTAAACCCAGAAATCTAAATCTCACACCTAGAGTAAAACCAATTCTATTATCCATGCTCAACATCTCATTCTCACCTCCAGTTATGCACATCGCATTACTCAATGTCCTCTCACCCTGAACAGTCTTAGATTAATGACGATGTCAAGATCCCCACCCACAGAGATCCCAAATCCATAAAGAGCTTCCAATCAGGCACAAACTTCCATGATATTTAGGATTTAGTTCTTGAAACAGAACAACTGCCTGAACTGGAGGGAGAATGTTGTGACTGCTTCTGGGTAATCACAAAGAGAAACCTGTTCACTTTAATAAACAAACATTCAACAGGAAAGGCTTCAATACAGACTTTTCATCAAACAAAAATACCACTGTTAATAATATTGTCAAATTTTAACAATTGGAAATAATGGAGATTTTATTTAAAATTATTCTTTTAGCTCAACTTCAGAAATTGTAATCAGAGAAGGTGCTGTTCAACTGACTAAAGTCCACATCAAACGCTCCCAGGACAGGGACAGCACGGCATTAGATACAGAGTAAAGCTCCCTCTACACTGTCCCAACAAAAACCCCAGAATACATCTTAAAGCAAGTAAAATAGTTCACATCAGGAGCTGACCCTGGTTGGAAGGAAAGCTGTGGTGAAGATGCAGTAGAGGGGCACTGAGGTAGGACAATGGGTCTGTTTCTGTCTCTACAGTCACCAACACAGGAGAAGACTATACCTGAGGCTAATGAGCCCATAAGCAGCTGTGTCTGAACAGAGAAGCTCCTGTTACAGGGAGGACAGAGCTGCCCAAGCTAAATCAATGCTTCTTGCAATTGAGGACTCGGATTGGTTTTAGATGAAAATTAAGGGAGGGGAAGTGTTGGGAGAGATGGGTCAGGAAGCAAGAGGATTTAGGGAGGAAGATTGTGAGGATTCACCTTTAGAGATCAAGATCACAAACACATAAAAACCTGCTCACCACATTTTATAAATTAAATTCCCTTACAAACATCCAGCTTCAGAATCATGTATATGCCAGGCATTATTTCAGTGTGAACAAACTAACTGTAACGGCCTCAATGAAACCTCGCCCAGGTTATCCGACACTTTGCACGAATGATCCTTCTGATACTGAGATATCCAGAGTCAGCGTGTGCACTCAGTCACTTGCTACTAGCCCCTTGCGCTATGCAGCTTTTCCCAGCTCGATCTTCTTCTGTATAGCACGGGCAGAGTGATAGATCAACGAATCAATCAGACTTGCCACTGCAAGAGAGACAGCAGTTATTGGGAGGGAATTATTGGGAGAGACAGCAGTTATCGGGAGAGAGTTATCGGGAGAGACAGCAGTTATTGGGAAGGTAGTACTGCGTACCTGGAATTAAACAATCTCTGAAGGAATGTTAATGCTGCCCATGTGCTCATATACATGTGTGTATATTCAATGTACACAGGAGGTTCCGTAAACAAGGATAGCATTTAGTGCCAATCCCTCATTCCCTTAACGAGGTGGTGATGAGCAGTCTGTGGCTTGCTCAACCATCTCAGAGAGTCCAATTACATTGCAACTTGAAGGCACATACAGGTAAAGTTGGAAGGTTTCTGTTGCTAAATGACATTACTGAATTGAATTGGTTTATCTAAATTAGTTTTATGGTCACTATTACAGAGACCAGCTCTTATTTCCAGATGTAATTAATTATTCAAATGCCAACGTGAGATTTGAACATGTGTTTGCAGTATTAGTGCAGGCGCTTGATTACTAGTGCAGTAACTTAAGCACCATGCTGTCTTGGCCTGTGATACTGCGTGAGCATGAATGTAAAGTAAGTGAGGCGTAAGCAGACACCATATGTGTATGCATGTAAAAGTGAGCAAAGGGGTGTGAGAGTGCAAGAGGGTGAGAGCACGCGAGGGAGTGGGAGAGAAAGTGAGATGGTGTGAAGGTGTAGAGTGCCTCATCTTCCCTCTAGGAACCCTCCAACCACACGGGATGAATGCAGATTTCTCCAGCTTCCTCATTTCCCCTCCCCCCACCTTATCTCAGTCCCAACCCTCGGACTCAGCACCGCCTTCTTGACCTGCAATCTTCTTCCCGACCTCTCCGCCCCCATCCCCTCTCCGGCCTATCACCCTCACCTTAACCTCCTTCCACCTATCGTATTCCCACTGCCCCTCCCCCAAGTCCATCCTCCCTACCTTTTATCTTAGCCTGCTTGGCACACCCTCCTCATTCCTGAAGAAGGGCTTATGCCCGAAACGTCGATTCTCCTGTTCCTTTGATGCTGCCTGACCTGCTGCGCTTTTCCAGCAACACATTTTTCAGCAGTAGAACAGTACAGCAGAGTACTGTTGGCCCTCGATGTTGTGCTGATCCTTAATCCTACTCTAAGATCAAACTAACCTACACACCCTTCATTGTACTATCTTCGATATCCCCATCCAAGAGTCACAAAAATGTCTCTCATGTATCTGACTCTACTCCCACCGTTGCCAGTGCATTCCACGCACCCATCACTCTGTGTAAAGGACCTGCCTCTGACATCTCCCCTAAACCTTCCTCCAATCACCTTAAAATTATGCCCCCACATGATAGACATTTTCGCTATGGGAACCAGTCTCTGTCTATCCACTCTATCTATGCCTCTCATCATATTGTACACCTCTATCAAGTCACCTCTCAGCTTTCTTTGCTCCAGTGAGAAAAGCCCTCGCTCCCTCAACCTTTCTTCATAACACATGCCCTCCAGTCCAGGCAGCAGCCTGGGAAATCTCCTCTGCACCCTTTCTAAAGTTTCCACATCTTTCCTATAATGAGGCAACCAGAAATGAACACAATATTCCAGGTGTGGTGTAACCAGGACTCTATAGAGCTGCAGCATAACCTCGTGGCTCTTAAACTCAATCCCCCGCTAATGAAAGCCAACATACCATACGCCTTCTTAACAATCTTATCAACCTGGGTGGCAACTTTGAGGGATCTTTAGACATGGACCCCCAAGATCCCTCTGTTACTCCACACTGCCAAGAATCCTGTCTTTAACCCTGTATTCTGCATTCAAATTCGACCTTCCAAAGTGAATCACTTCACACTGTTCCAGGTTGAATTCCATCTGCCACGTCTCAGCCCAGCTCTGCATCCTGTCAATGTCCCATTGCAAACTACAACAGCCCTCCACACTATTCACCACTCCACCAACCTTTGTGTCATCGGCAAACTTACTAACCCATCCTTCCACTTCCTCAGCCAAGTCATTTATAAAAATCACAAATAGTAGAGGTCCCAGAACTGATCCTGTGGAATACCACTAGTCACCGAGCTCCACGCTGAATACCTTACATCTAACACCACCCTCTGTCTTCTGTGTGCCAGCCAATTCTGTATCCAGACAGCCAGATATCCCTGTATCCCGTGCCTCCTTACTTTCTGAATTAGCCTACCATGGGGAACCTTATCAAAAGCCTTGCTAAAATCCATGTACACCACATCCACTGCTCGACCTTCATCAACGTGTTTTGTCACATCCTCAAAGAATTCAATAAGGCTTGTGAGGTATGACCTGCCCCTCACAAAGCCATGCTGACTATCTCTAATCAAACTGTGGTTTTCCAAGTAATCATAAATTATGTCTCTCAGAATTCTCTTCAATAATTTGCCCACTATTGACGTAAGACTGACTGGTCTGTAATTCTAAGAATTAGCCATATTCCCTTTCTCGAATAAGGGAATAACATTTGCTACCCTTCAATCATCTGGTACTACTCCAGTGGACAGTGAGGACACAAAGATCATTGCCAAAGGCGTAACAATGCCTTCGCTCGCTTCCTATTGTAACCTTGGGTATATACCATCCGGAGCAGAGGATTTATCTTTCCTTATGTTTTTCAAAAGTTTCAGCACATCCTCCTTCCTCACATTGACCTGTTCGAGCATATCAGTCTGTTTCACGCTGTCCTCAGAAACATCAAAATCCCTCTCACTAGTGAATATTGATGCAAAGTATTCATTAAGGACCTCCCCTACCTCCTCCAACTCCAGGCGCAATTATCTCCACTGCCCCTGATCTTCCTTACCCTCACACTGGCCATCCTCTTGTTCCTCACATAAGTGTAGAATGCTTTAGGGTTTTCCTTAATCCTACCTGCTAAAGCTTTCTCATGCCCCCTTGTAGCTCTCCTCACTCCATTTTTCAGTTCTTTCCTGTCTACCTTGTAACTCTCTAAAGCCCTGTCTGATACTTACCTCTTCAACCCCAAGTAAGCTTCCTTCATCCTCTTGACGAGAAGTTCCATATCCCTTGTCACCCAAGATTCTTTCTTGCCTTGGTGGGACAAACCTATCCAGCACTATCAGCAGGTGCTTCCGAAATAACCTCCACATTTCCATTGTGCATTTCCCTGAGAACATCTGGCATTCCCAGTTTAGGTGCCCCAGATCCTGTCTAGTTGCATTGTAATTCCCCCTTAATTAAATGCTTTCCCATACCATCTGCTCCCAACCCTCTCCAGGAGTATAGTAAAGGTCACAAAATTGTGATCACTATCACCGAAATGCTCTCCCATCTGATATCTGGCATTGTTCGTCGCCAAGCACCAAATCCAATACGGCCTCCCCTCTAATCGGCCTATCTACACACTGAGTCAGGAACCCTTCTTGGACACACCTGACAAAGATATTCCATCCAAACTATTTGAACTAAGGAGGTTCCAATCAATATTAGGGAAGTTAAAGTCACCCATGACAACAACCCTGTTACTTCTGCACCTTTCCAAAACCTGCCTCCAATCTGCTCCTCTGTGTCTCTGTTGCTACTGGGGGGGTCTGTAGAAAATTGCCAATAAAGTGACTGCTCCTTTCCAGTTTCGGATTTCAACCCATTCTGACTCTGTCGACAAACCCTCCTCGATGACCTCCCTTTCTGCTGCTGTGATACAATCCCTGATTACCAATGCCTCTCCTCCACCCCTTTTACCTTCCCTCCTATTTTCTTTTGAAACATCTAAACCCTGGAACATCCAACAATCATTCCTGCCCCCGTGATATCCAAGTCTCTGTAATGGCCACAACATCATAGTTCCAAGTACTGATCCATGCTCTGAATTCATTATCCTTATTTCTGATATTTCTTGCATTAAAATTGACACACTTCAACCCATCACACTGAGTGCATTTTTGCCCTATCAAGTGCCTATCCCTCCTCACAAGCTCTCTGCACACTGTGTCTGGCTGTTCATTACCTACTCCATCATCTGATCCATAACTCCAGTTCCCACCCCCCTACCAATCTAGCTTGAACCCTCCTGAAGAGCTTGAGCAAACCTCCCAACCAGGATATTGGTACCCCTACCATTCAGGTACAACTCATTGTTCTTGTACAGGTCCCATCTTCCCTAGAAGGTATCCCAATGATCCCCATATCTAAATCTCCCTCCTTCACCAGCCCTGCCAGCCACATGTTCATCTGCACTCGCCCTCTGTTCCTAGCCTCACTAGCCTGTGGCACTGGTGACAATCCTGAGATTACTACTCTGCTCGTCCTGCCTTTCAGCTTTCAACTTAACTCCCTACATTCTCTTTTCAGATCCTCCTCCCTTTCCCTGTCTATGTGATTGGTATCTATGTGTACCATGACTTCTGGTTGCTCTCCCCTCCCTCTTAAGAGAGCAAGAGGGTGTGAATGAATAAGCAATAGAAAGCACACAAGCAAACGTTTGAGAGTGAGTGAGGGGGGAGGCAGCACATAAAGGGGAGGGAGCAAGTGAGGGAGGGATTGTTGTTGACAGTGAGTGTGCGCACGCGAGACAGTTTGTGTATGAATATGTGAATTTTTGTGCAAGTGAATGTGTGTGAGAGAGACAGTGTGTGAGACAAATTGTTCGAGAAAAATGATAGAGAGAGTACATGTGACAGTGACAGAAAGAGAGAGGGTGTGTATATGCACAGGTAATTGAACGCGAGTACATTAATACAAGTGTGTAAGAGTTTGAGCATCTGTATCTTTCTGAATAAGTTTGAGTATATCCTCGTGCCAATGAGCATGTGACAGTGCCAACTGTCCAAGGCATCATAGCCAAGCCTGTATTCAAATGAGGCTTTTCTTCATGTGAGTTCCTGGATTGAGACCAGCAGGACAGATTGGGTCAAGGGCACTGAAGGTAACTTTAGCAGCTTTACCATGCAGGCAATTAAAGCTGTGCAAACCTGGACAGCTCTGATCTGAATCTTTCAAACTGAGTAGCTCACAAACTAGGGGGCAGTCTGGGCATTTTAAGTGCTCTGAATGTTCATTGACGGTCATTAAAATTCGTTAAAGAATTGGTGAAAACATTTTAAGATGGTTTTCAGACCTGTTGATTTTTCCCTCAAACCTTAACAAAGGGGAATTCATGTCTAGTGCTTACATCCCAGCACCTCTTTGGTGTAGCTCATGCATGACTGGAGCAGCCCTTGGGCTGCATTGAGCTAACAGAGTACTGTTGTATGAGAGTATGTATCAGAACCCATGATGGGTCATAGAATCCCTACAGTGTGGAAACAGGCCCTTTGGTCCAACAGGTCCACACCAACCTTTCCAAGAGTAACCCACCCAGACCCACTCCTCTACCTAATGATCCTATATTTGCCCCTGACTAATGACCTAACGCACACATCCCTAAACATTATGGGCAATTTAGCATGGCCAATTCACCTAACCTGCACATCTTTGGACTGCGGGAGGAAACTGGAGCACCTGGAGGAAACCTACGCAGACACGGGGAGAATATGCAAACTCCACACAGGCAGTCGCCCGAGATTGCAATCGAACCCGGTCCCCTGGCGCTGTGAGGCAGCAGTGCTAACCACTGAGTCACTGATCACTGAGGTATTCAGACACAGAAACCTGATTCCAGACTGCTGTTCACCATCTGACCATATAAGGACAAACAGCACACACACAAGATCTGTATTGAACTTAAAAACAGTCCCACTGTTATTACCTGTAAATACTCCTCCGATGATGGCACAGACTCCAGTGAGAAAGTGTGTGAATGATCTGTAAGACAACAACCACAAACTGGTTCAGTGCTGTACTCAGCATTGCAATATTGGCGATGTCAGCATTAAGTTCAGTATTGCACTTGCATCTCAGAATGTGTCAGTATTGAACAGTTTCAGCTCAAAGACCAAATCAAATGTTTTCAGTATTTACTCAACATTAAAAAAAAGCCTGATATTCAATTTGCACAGGCTGCAGCTCGACACAACAAATACTGTGTGGATTTTATATACCTGTGTTTCTCTGTAAATTTTACCATCATTGGAGATAGCTCATAAAGCACAAAGACGCCTGGGAGCCCCTGGTCCCCGATCAGCCCATTCGCAACCTTCTCATGCCGTGTGACTGAAAACTGATTTGTCCTCACCACCTGGAATGCAGAAAAGTGGGTCAGTCAGGACACAGAGCTAAAGAGGTGGCTGAATCAATGCAGCTCGGAACATCACAGCCAGTGGCAATTCGCAGGCTGCAGGCTAACCAGCCCAAAGACAGCATAGGCACTGGATGACATCGTGCGTACTAAGATCCTCTGGACTTAGGAACACATGTTCAAACTCACACAGGATCAAAGTCAACCCATTACACATTATAGTGACTGGAGAAAATGTGGCAGCACGCTGTGTGAGAGTGACTGTCATGAGAGACAAGGAATTAGGGATGGAAGAATGGGACTGAGAACACAGATGGAGCTCACGGAATAAAATACACTTGAAAATGAGACACAAAGCAAAACATTTGAGCGAATAAGGATCAGTACAGTGGGAATGCAACACCATCACAGACTACAACAAATAGGGGTAGGGCATTTGGCCCCTAAAGCCTGCTCCACCATTCATTGGATCGTGGTGAATCTGACATTTCTCACATCCACTTTTCTTGTAACTCTTGATTTTACAACTGATCATGAATCTACCTGTCTCTGCCTTGAATATACATAATGCCTCAGTCCCCAAACCCTGACAGTTTGAACCAGTTTAATCTTTCTCACAGGACAATCCCTCCATCCTTGTGAACCTTTTCTGAACTGCCTCCAATGAAGTGATTACTTTCCTTATATAAGGGCATCAGAACTGCTCACAGTACTCTAGCTGTGGTCCCCCCAGCAGCTTGTACAGTTGCAGTAAGGCTTCCCTACTCTTATACTCCCAACCCCTTGAAATAAGGAGTAACATTTCATTAGCCTTCCTAATTACCTGCTGCACCCTGTGGCCTTTCATGTTTTGTGCTCAAGTTCCCCCAAGTCCCTTAGTGTTACAGCTTTCTGCAGTTTCTCCCCATTTAAATAATATTCTGTTCTTTTGTTCTCCCTTCCAAAATGAACTTCACATTTTTCCACATTATACTCCATTTGTTGATTTTTTGCCCATTTACTTCTCCAACCAATAGTTCTTATCCCTCTCACAAACTGTCTTTCCACCTGTTTTGTGTCATCTGCAAATTCATTAAATTCATCCAAGTCATTAAATTTTACAGATCCCTATGGAACCCCAATGGTAGAGGTTGCCAAATTGAAAAAGAGCTCCATATCCCCTAATGCGGTTTCCTGCCGATGAGCCAAATCTCTATCCACGTCAATATACTACCTCCATGTGGGCTCTTATCTTATGACTTAATCTCTTGTGAGATACCTCATTATGTGCCTTCTGAAAGTCCAATACAACACATCTACTGGTTCCGCTGTATCCACTCTGGTTGATAAACTTTAATAAATTAGTTAGGCATGATGTCTCCTTCATGAGGCCATGCTGGATTATGATTTTCCAAATGTTCTGCTATTATTTCTTAAAAATTGATTCCAATGCTTTTCCAACAAAATATGTTAGGCTTTACACTTATCAGCCGATAGTTACCTGTTATTTGCTTCCTTCCCTAACCAGAGGGTCAGTGCAGAGGGAGCACCACACTGTCAGAGGGTGCACCACACTGTCAGAGAGTCAGTGCAGAGGGAGCACCACACTGTCAGAGGGAGCACCATACTGTCAGAGGGTCAGCGCAGAGGGAGCATCATACTGTCGGAGGGTCAGTACTGAGGGAGTACCGCACTGTCAGAGGGTCAGTACTGATGGAGCACCACCCTGTCGGAGGGTCAGTACTGAGGGAGTACCGCACTGTCAGAGGGTCAGTACTGATGGAGCACCACCCTGTCGGAGGGTCAGTGTAGAGGGAATACCACGCTGTCAGAGGGTCAGTGCAGAGGGAGTACTGCGCTGTCAGAGGGTCAGTGCAGAGGGAGCACCGCATTGTTGGAGGGTTGATGCAGAGAGAGTACTGCACTGTTGGAGGGTCAGTACTGAGGGAGTGCTGCCCTGTTGGAGGATTAGTACAGAGGGAGTGGGCACTGTCAGAGGGTCAGTTCTGAAAGAGTGCTGTGGATTTTGGATTAGATATTAATTTGACGCCCCATCTGATATAAAGTACAGAATGAGAGAAGAAGCTGGAACTCACCTCACCATCCAACTTCACATAAATTGTTGGGACAATTTTCACAAAGTACTGGAACATCATGGAAGCTAAAAAAAAAAGGAGCAAAATTAAATGTTGTTTTACAATCAGCAACTTACTCTTCTGATCCTAGGGCAGACCAAAAGAAAATTCAACAAATAATTGTCACATAAATTTCTTACAAACTGTTTCCTTAAATGTTTGTGTCATCCTGGACACGAGAATGGAGCGGAACGTCACTGAATTCCATGAGAAAGGGAAAACTGGGAATACTGTCTGGGCAATTCCTGACTGCTCACACTACAGTAACATCTGAAAGGTCACAGTAACTGGCACTGACCTTAACATACTCACCTTGTAGCAACTGATGTCAGAGAATTCAGTGAAGAGTGAAAAACATGAAAACTGAAAATTGATTGTCAACGTTTCACATCAAAAGTCAGGAATCTAATGTTGCCACATTCATACTCAGGTTCGCAACAAATTGTATTTAATGGCACCTTTAATAAAGCAATGGTGTCAAGATGATTCAAATTCTGGTGGGGACAGGAGAAGCACAGCAGTTCGGGAAGCATCCGAAGAATAGGAGAATCGACGTTTGACTAGATTAGGTTAGATTCCTTACAGTTTGGAAACAGGCCCTTCGGCCCAACAAGTCCACACCGACCCTCTGAAGAGTAACCCACCTAGACCCATTCCCCTATCCTATATGTACCCCTGACTAACATGCTGGGCAATTTAGCATGACCAATTCACCTGACCTGCACATCTTTGGACTGTGGGAGGAAACTGGAGCACCCGGAGGAAACCCACGCAGACACGGGGAGAACATGCAAACTCCACACAGACAGTCGCCTGAGGCGGGAATCAAACCCAGGTCCCTGGCACTGTGAGGCAGCAGTGCAAACCACTGAGGCACCGTGCCACCTTCTGATGAAGGGCATTTGCTTGAAATATCAATTCTCCAGCTCCTCGGATGCTGCCTGACCTGCTGTGTTTTTCCAACACCACACTCTTGACTCTGATCTCCAGCATCTGCAGTCCTCACTTTCTCTGGTGGGGACAGGTTGTTGCTGTAATGTAGCAGAGGGTTGAGTGGAAAATGACATTGGTCAACTTGAAGAAAAATTAATTAACTAGCGGAGAGCTGACTTCAATGGAGCCAGCACAGAGCTGGAATGGAGAGACAGGAATCAGAGGTTGGCAGGAAAGACAGTGGCGAACAATGGGCTACCTTGAATGAGGAGACTGTTCAGCACAGTCAAAAGGGATAGGTAGGTCAAACAATTTAAGATTTCTTATGGTGAAGGAGGAGACTGAAAAAAAGAAAAAGAAGAAAAGGTGTGTTTCTGACAGGTACCTAGTGGTAAATAATATTGAGAACCAAAAGGAAACAGAAGGTTCAGAAGACAGGTGAAAAAGCAAAAAGGAATTATGAAAAAAAACCTGGACGCGAGCATAAAACAATCCCAAAGTTTTCTGTAAGCACATTAACAGTAAAAGGACAGCAAATGGAGAAGTAGGCACTAAAACTGGGACTTAGACTTGGAGGAAAAAGGCATAACTGAGGTGTTAAATGAATACTTTGCATCGATCTTTACCCATGAGGCAGATGCTGCCCGGTCATAGTGACAGTGGCAATATTTCAGTCACGAAAAGGGTTTAAAATTAATTAGAAGGAGGTACTGGAGAAGCTCTCAGATCTCAACTGGAGTGTCGTCACACTTTAGGAATTAGGTGAATGCATTGGAGACAGTGCAGAAGAGATTTATGGAAATAGTCGTAAGCATGGGACAAGCGGAGGTGGATACTGCAGATTAGGGTCAAGATTAGAGTGGTGCTGGAAAAGCACAGCAGGTCAGGCAGCAACCGAGGAGCAGGAACATTAATGTTTCGGGCAAAAGCCCTTCATCAGGAATGAGAGAAGCATTCCTGATGAAGGGTTTTTGCCCGAAACATTGATTTTCCTGCTTCTCGGATGCTGCCTCATTTGCTGTGCTTTTCCAGCACCACTCTGATCCTGACTCCAAACCTGGGACATTTCAGACAGTGGGATAGAATAGAGGTTGGGATTGTACTCCTTGAAGAGAATAAGGCCAAGGGGACATTTGACAAAAGATTGAAATATCATGATGGGTCGACACAGAAAGAACAATGCTCTCTCTGTCACAGAATTGGTGGGGACAGGTCTGTCACTGTATAAAACTGGGATACTAGTGGGGACAGGTCTGTTGCTGTCTGACACTGGGGCACAGGTCTATCACTGTATAACACAGGGGTACAGTACAGGGGTGGGGACAGGTCTGCCACTGTACAACATGGGGGTACAGTACTGGTGGGGACAGGTCTGTCACTGTACAACACAGGGGTACAGTAATGGGGTGGGGACAGGTCTGCCACTGTATAACACTGGGGTACAGTACTGGTGGGGACAGGTCTGTCACTGTATAACACTGGGGGTACAGTACAGGTGGGGATAGGTCTATCGCTGTATAACACTGGGGTACAGTACTGGTAAGGACAGGTGTGTCACTGCGTAACACTGGAGTACAGTACTGGTGAGGACAGGTGTGTCACTGTATAACGCTGGGGTACTGTACTGGTGAGGACTGGTGTGTCACTGGATAACGCTGGGGTACAGTACTGGTGTGGACGGGTCTGTCTCTGTATAACACTGGGGTACTGTACTGGTGGGGACTGGTCTGTCTCTGTATAACACAGGGGAAAAGTACTGATGGGGACAGGTCTGTCCCTGTATAACGCTGGGGTACAGTACTGGTGGGGACAGGTCTGTCACTGTATAACGCTGGGGTACAGTACCGGTGAGGACAGGTCTGTCACGGTGTTACACTGGGTTACAGTACTGGTGAGGATAGATGTGTCACTGTATAACACTGGGGTACAGTACAGGTAAGGACAAGTTTGTCACTGTATAACACTGGGTTACAGTACTGGT
>NC_057729.1:60212840-60215008 GCF_004010195.1 Chiloscyllium plagiosum | reverse complement strand
ACACTTAAAACACTGGCGTCTTCCCAACAATGTGGACAGTTGTCCAAGTATGTCCTGTACACGAAAAGCAGGACAAATCCAACCCAGCCCCATCAGTCTACTCTCAATCGTCGGTAAAGTGATAGAAAATGTCATCATCAGTGCTATCAAGCAGCACCTACTCACTGACATCCAGTTTGGGCTTCGCCAGGGCCACTCAGCTTCTGACCTTCTTATAGCCTTGGTTCAAACATGGACAAAAGAGCTAAATTCCAGAGGGGAGGGGAGAGGGACAGCCCTTGACATCTAGGCTGCATTTGACCAATTGTATCACCAAGGAGCCCTGGGGAAAACTCTCTGTTGGTTGGAGTCATACCTGGCACATAGGAAGATGGTCATGTTTGTTTGAGGTCAGGCATCTCAGCTCCGGGACATCTCTGCAGGAGTTCCTCAGGGTGGTATCCCAGGCCCAACTGTCTTCAGATGCTTTATTAATGACTTGCCCACCATTGTAAAGTCAGAAGTGGGGATATTCACCAATTTTCTGTGTATTCTGCTACCATTAAATAACAGAACCACCCAACATCATTTCCTAACTAGGAGAAAGTGAGGACTCCAGATGCTGGAGAATCAGACTCAATAAAGCATGGCACTGGAAAAAGCACAGCAGATCAGACAGCATCTGAGGAGCAAGAGAGTCGACATTTTAGGCATAACCCTTCTTCAGGACTCTTATCTTTTCCTAACTGTCTATTGTTCCAAACTTCCTGTACCCTTCTGTTCGGATACTAATCTATATATTCCTGTCTTTTTAATGGTCATTGTGATGTTATTGTTGACACTGTCTTTACAGGTTACGAAGGAGGATAGATCTTTCACAGATATAATGAAATGTTACAGAAGTCAACCCCAAGCCAACAGCAGTGTGAGTTTGCATTCCTTTTATTCTTTTTCATGTTGTTCATAATTTGCTGTTCATAGGGCTGAAGTTTTACTGGTTGATTTCCTGTGGATACCTCCTTTGTGTAATAATTTTGAAATATTTTTGTTTAGGTGTACAGAAGTGTTCTTCTTAAAGGAGGGAAATGGTCAAGGATGACTGGTCTTGATGAGCATAATGGGGAAGATGTAATCATGGAAGATCAAGGTGAATCACATACTGACCTGAGAGAACTCCATTGTTCTGAACTTTTCTGAGTTAGTGACTGGTTCGCATTTAATAGGACACATTTGACAGGTTCTTATAAATACGTTCAGTGACTGACGTCTTGAGTAAAGAAAAATAAGTCAAAATGTATCATTTATCAAGCCAGGCTTCACTCTAGAATGTGACTTTTACAGTATTATCATCAGTCCAGTTCATAAAGTACTGTGTACAATATTGGTCTCCTTATTAAAGGAAGGACGTGAATGCAGTTGAGGGAAGGTTTGCCAGACTGGATGGGTTGTCTTTTGAGAAAAGTTTGGACTTGTATCTGCTGGAGTTCATAAAAGCAAGAGGAAACATAATTGAAACAGAGATCTTAAGGGTTTTGACAAAATAGAAGTGCAAAGGATGTTTCCCCTTTTGGGAGAATCCAGAGCTGGAGATGTTTAAAAATGGAGGTGGTCATCCATTTTAAGGCAGAAGCGAGTATTTTTTCTCAAATGGTCATGAAGTTTTAGAACTCAGATGGTAGAAGCCCATATTGTTCAAAATTTTCAAGACAGAGGTTCATAGACTCGCAAGGTTTGTGAAGGTTTGTAGCTCAGGTTGAGGTTTAGGGTGTAGGTTTGCTCACTGAGCTGTAGGTTTGATATCCAGATGTTTCATTACCTGGCTAGGTAACATCATCAGTGGCGACCTCCAAGTGAAGCGAAGCTGTTGTCTCCTGCTTTCTATTTATATTTTTCTCCTGGATGGGGTTCCTGGGGTTTGTGGTGATGTCATTTCCTGTTCATTTTCTGAGGGATTGATAGATGGCATCTAGATCGATGTGCTTGTTTATGGCGTTGTGGTTAGAGTGCCAGGCCTCTAGAAATTCTCTGGCATGTCTTTGCTTAGCCTGTCCCAGGATAGATGTGTTGTCCCAGTCGAAATGGTGTTTTTTTTTCATCCGTGTTTGTAGGGCTACGAGGGAGAGAGGGTCGTGTCTTTTTGTGGCTAGCTGGTGTTCGTGTATCCTGGTGGCTAACTTCCTTCCTGTTTG
>NC_057729.1:60208282-60212327 GCF_004010195.1 Chiloscyllium plagiosum | reverse complement strand
TGTGGTGGCTCGTTGGAATAGTGTTCTGATACAGCTTTGTTTGTGTGTGTTGGGATGGTTGCTGGTGTAGTTAAGTATTTGGTCAGTGTTTGTCAGTTTTCTGTATATGCAGGTTTGTAGTTCTCCCTTGTCCTTTCTTTCTACTGTGACGTCCAGAAATGCGAGTTTGTTGTCAGTTTCTTCCACCTTGGTGAACTTTATGCCTGTGAGGATGTTGTTGATGATGTTAATGTCTCTTCTATCTTGTTTCGTTTTGTGATGACAAATGTGTCATCTACGTAGCGAACCTAGATTTTTGGTTTGATGATTGGTAGGGCTTTGTTCTAGCCTTTGCATTACCGCTTCTGCTATGAATCCTGATAGCGGAGATCCCATGGTGTGCCGTTGTTTGTAGACTATGTTGTTGAAAGTGAAGTGGGTGGTGAGGCACAGGTCCACTAGCTTCATGGTTTTCGTTGGTAATGTGATTGATGGTGGTTGGTGTGTGTGTGATGGTCTCTTCTAAAAATGTGGCGAGTGTTTCCTTCGCTAGGTCGATGTTGATGGAGGTGAACAGTGCTGTTACGTCGAATGAAATCATTGCTTCATCTTCCTCTATTTTGGTGTTTTTAGGAATTCCTGGGTAGAGTGGATGGAGTGCTGTGACTCTTCTACTAGGTACTTCAGTCTTGCGTGTAGTTCTTTGGCCAGTCTGTAAGTTGGTGTTCCGGGTAGTGAGACTATAGGTCTGAGGGGGGCTCCTGGTTTATGGATTTTTCAGTTCATAGACTGTTAATTAAAATGGGGGTGGAAAGTTATTAAGGGTGTACATATTATATCAGCCATGATCTCATTGAATAACAGACCAAAATGGAGCAGCCTATTTCTGCCCCTCCATTTTATTGGTGGGCATATGGAGTAAAGATATCAACCATGATCTTATTGAATGGTGGAGCAAGCTTGTGGGACTGAATGGCCCACTCCACCTCCTAATTGTTATGTTGTGAAAATTGTTATCATACATTAATGGTACTTGATTTAGGTTGTTGTGATAAAATGGAGATTTCAGTTGTACATGTATAATGGTCAGGCACCGCAGCTCAGTCTGGTGTTTTGAGATGTTGATTCTCTGTCATCCTTTCTCTCCCCAGTCTTCACTGTCCTCATTGCTGCAAGTTACTTTGCCAGTAGAGTAAATGATTGATGCGAGAAATGAAATCTTTTAAGGCATATTCTTAGGAGTGAAAGTAGAGCACGTTGCTAGGGCAGAAGCAAGGGTCCGTTATTCTCTCTATTAGTCACTACCCTTCTGACCCGGGCGCTTTGAAAATGATCAAGCAATATAATCCCCAATACTGGGTTTCTTTTACCTTGAGAAATAGAAAATAAATTGAAATTACACTACTTGTACATTGTTTTTGTTTTCACTGAGAATGAAATAAGAAAAGTAAGCGTTATGCAGAAATTAAAATCTGAGAAAAACAATTTTTCTTTTTATTTTGTTCCACTTCTAGTGCTAAGTGGTGATCGTCCAGAAAATAGCATTGTACGTTATCCTGGCAAAGCAAGTAGTCCTTCATTGTCTCCTGCCAAAGTGTCCAGGTGTCCTGTAACTCTTCAGGAGGAGAGGGGTGACCTTATTAAGTTCTATAATACAGTCTATGTGAACAGGATTAAAGAATTTGCACTGAAGTACTCCAGTGTAAAACTGGAATGTGGGGTAAGTAAACATGAGTGAGATTGTTGTTGATCACCATTTCTAAAGTAAACGTACAAAATGTTTTCATAAGACAAATTCCACTCCAATTTGATTAGATTCTTGCATTGTTGTATAACTGGTGTTTGGAGATTACATGCTGCAAAACTGTATTTCACAAGTTGCAGTTTGTATCTTTGAAGTCTGCTCAAGAAGTCAGATCATGCTTCAGTTGATGTATATCTGAAATTTGATTTTATGGATTTTACAGTTAAGCTTGGGTTCAGGAAAGAGAAACAGGATAGGACTATGTCCAGCAAATGTGTCAATTTGGATAGGGATAGGTTTAGGCTTGTGTCTTTGTACACTTGAAGGTTCATCCATTAGTACTGGGAATGGGAATAAATTACTGAAGTACATCTGGTCCCTATAGCTTGTGGATCAAGAAGGAGTTGTTATCTTCTTGACAGGGAAAAAAGTATTGTTTCAGCTGTTCCATTGTTTTCCAAGGTATGATAGTGATGCTTTGTCAGGTTAAATAGTTTGGGCATTTAGAACATAGAACATAGAAGAATACAGCGCAGTACAGGCCCTTTGGCCCTCGATGTTGCGCCGATCCAAGCCCACCTAACCTATTCTAACCCACTATCCTCCATATACCTATCCAATGCCCGCTTAAATGCCCATAAAGAGGGAGAGTCCACCACTGCTACTGGCAGGGCATTCCATGAACGTACGACTCGCTGAGTGAAGAACCTACCCCAACTTCAGTCCTATATCTACCCCCCCCACCTTAATTTATAGCTATGCCCTCTTGTAATACCCGACTCCATACGCGGGAAAAGGTTCACACTGTCAACCCTATCTAACCCCCTAATCATCTTGTACACCTCAATCAAGTCACCCCTAAACCTTCTTTTCTCTAATGAAAACAGCCCCAAGTGTCTCAGTCTTTCCTCATACGATCTTCCTTCCATACCAGGCAACATCCTGGTAAACCTCCTCTGCACCCGTTCCAGTGCCTCCACATCCTTCCAATAGTATGGCGACCAAAACTGCACACAATATTCCAGATGCGGCCGCACCAGAGTCTTATACAACTGCATCATGACCTCAGGACTCCGGAACTCAATTCCTCTACCAATAAAAGCCAGTACGCCATATGCCTTCCTCACCGCACTATTTACCTGGGTGGCAACTTTCAGAGATCTGTGTACATGGACACCAAGATCCCTCTGCTCATCCACACTACCAAGTATCCGACCATTAGCCCAGTACCCCATCTAAAGGCATCGAGAGCATTGATACATACCACATGCTCCTTCTCCAAGGACACCCTGCTTTATCCTCAATCATAGAATAGCCTTTATCCTCAATCATAGAATAGAATCCCAACAGTGTGGCATGAGAGAATTGACCCATCAAACCCCACCAACCATCCAAAGAGCATCCCACCTGGAGCACTCCATCCTTGTACCACTGCATTTCCCATGGCTGATCCACCTATTCTGCACAATCCTGGACACTGTGGACAATTTCGCACAAATGACCCACCTAACCCACAAATATTTGAACTGTGCAAGGAAACCAGAGCACCTGGAGGGGGCCCACACAATCATAGGGGAATGTGCAAACTCCACACTGGCTGTTGACCAAGGCTGGACTCCAATTTAAATCAAAACAGATGATCCCTGTGCATTGTCACATTGCTGTTTATTGGAGACATATTGCCCAGAGAGACATCTTGAGATTCAGAAAGAGACAATATAAATTCAGTCAACTCCTGCCGAGTTAATGTGATTAACAACAACATCAGTACTCCAACAGTGTCATCAGACCTCGTACCTACTCTATCATTTACGATTTTGAAACCATGGGAAGTTTGTTACCAGCTTCGATGACAGCCATAATGCTCTGACCACTTTGAGCCACTGCAAGTCAGTTCTAATAGATATCAATAGATTGAATCTAAACAGGATGCCCCACAACAGGAAGTGCTCTGACACTCAATGCCCGTAAGTCAAGGTCATTTTCCTAAAACCACTCACGTCTGGCAATAACATTGAAGATATTTTATACAGTAACCTTTCAGTCTCAATTGTCAGTTCCAGTCCACGAAGCAGCCAGTAACATGCACCAGTGAATTGAATACTAACAGCAGCATTGCCCTGGCAGGAGAGATTGAGGAGCTTGAAGCTGTCTTCTCTGGAGTATCTAAACATGAAACACTTCAAATGAACAAAAATCTTCAAGAGCTCGAGAGGATAGATACAGGAAGGATGTGCTCCTAGGCTGGTGTGCCTGGAATAAAATAAGCACTAACTACGGTATCTTTAACCAACATTCCCTTTAGCTGCATAAATGTTTAAG
>NC_057729.1:60179825-60207859 GCF_004010195.1 Chiloscyllium plagiosum | reverse complement strand
CCTCACTTCCCCTCTCTATCCCCCCTCGTCTCTTTCTCTCTCTCTTCCTCAGGTCTCCCTCTCTGTCTTTCGACCTTTCCTCTCTCCCATCCTTTCGCTTGCTCACACCATCATTCCCCTCTCTCTCTCTATTCTGTCTTTCTCTCTCTCCCTCTCCCCACCTCTCTGTCTTCCCGCATTGCCCCCTCTCTCGCTGGTTCTCTTCATCTCTGCCTCTGAAAGCCTCACACACCTCCACCTTCTATCACGCATTCTCCCACCTCCCTCTCTCTAAAACCCTCCGTTTCTCTCTGGACACTTCCTCACTTTCTCTCTTTTTCTCGTTCCCTCCAACTCTCTCTTTCTCTCTCGCCATTTACCTCTCTCTCGCCCCCCACGAACTCCCACTCACTTCACTCCTCTCCCTCTCTCGGCCTCTTACCGTCATCCCCATTCAGTCTCCGCCCCTCTGTCTTTCTGCCACATTCACTCTCCAGCCCTCTCTCCCACTCCTTTCTTCAATGATTCTAGGACTATTAGGAGGCCTGTAAAAGACTCCTAACAGGGTGACCTCACCTTTCCTATTCCTAACCTCAGCCCAAACTACCTCAGATGGCAAGTCCTCATCCATCGTCCTTTCCACCGCTGTAATACTATCTTTGACAAGCAATGCCACACCTCCCCCTCTTTTACCCCCACCTCTGACCCTACTAAAACATTTAAATCCTGGAACCTGCAACAGCCAATCCTGTCCCTGTTCTAGCCATGTCTCCGTAATAGCCACAACATCGAAGTCCCAGGTACCAACCCACGCTGCAAGTTCACCTACCTTATTTCGTATATTTGTGTAAGTGTTACAGGAAACAGGCTTACACATGGATCATATCTGTTTATATGGTAGCAGAGCGCCATATGTGGTAATAGAGCTCCTTTCTGATCTGATTGGATGAGCCTTTCCTTTCAGGGGTAAGAAATGGAAGTTATTATTGTTTAGGAATTCTAAGCCTGCCCTCTGGGCAACAGCGATAGTCGGATGGACTCAGAAGAAAGTAGCATGTGTAGCACAAAAGGGGAGAAATTACTACAATGTGTGCAGGAGAACTTTGGGACAGTGTACATTTCCATTCCTACCAGGAATGAAGCTATGCGGGATCTGGTCTAAGAAAATGAGGAAGGCCAAGTGAAGAACATCAGAGTGAGGGACCATTCGGGCAGTAGCCATTATAATATAATAAAGTTCAATGTTAAATTGGAAAAGGATAAAAATCAGTGAAGGAATAAAACCTGGAAAAAGATAGATTTTAGGGGTCTAAACATTGAACTGAAGCAAGTTGACTAGAAATGCACTATGTTTAGATAAAACATGCATAAAAAAGGGATACTTTCAAAAGAGAATTGAATGATGCTCAATCTAGGTACAGTCATGAGAAATTAATATGGGGTATCCAAAACTAGAGTACCCTAGATGACTAAGGATGTTGATGATATAGAAATCAAAAAGAGTACCTCAAATGCAGGAGAGAGGCTATGACTGGAATAAAGAAGACTAAGAGGAAATATGAGGAAAGGATGGCAGGCTGTGCTAAAACAAACATTAAGTATTCTTCAAGCATATTAATCGTAATTCTGGAAATGGTAATTAAATCTGGATTCAGAATTGGCTGGCTGATCTGGATTCAGAATTGGCTGGCTGACAGAAGGCAGAGAGTGGTTGTAGATGGGAAATATTCTGTCTGGAGGTCAGTGTTGAGTGGAGTCCCGCAGGGCTCTGTTCTTGGGCTTCTGCTCTTTGTAGTTTTTATAAATGACTTGGATGAGGAGGTTGAGGGGTGGTTTAGTAGATTTGCAGTTGACACAAAGGTTGGAGGTGTCGTCGATTGTATAAAGGGCTACTGCAGGCCGCAGTGCGACATAGACAGGATGCAGAGCTGGGCTGAGAAATGGCAGATGGAGTTCAACCTGGATAAATGCGAAGTGATGCATTTTGGAAGGTCGAACTCGAATGCTGAATATAGGATTAAAGACAAGATTCTTGGCAGTGTGTAGGAACAGAGTGATCTGGGTGTGCAAGTACATAGATCCCTCAATGTTGCCACCCAAGTAGATAGGCTTGTTAAGAAAGCATATGGTGTTTTGGCTTTCATTAACAGGGGAATCGTGTTTAAGAGTCGCAAGGTTTTGCTGCAGCTCTACAAGTCCCTGGTGAGACCACGCTTGGAATATTGTGTCCAGTTCTGGTCAACCTACTATAGGAAAGATACAGAGGCTTTGGAGAGGGTGCAAAGAAGGTTTATCAGGATGTTGCCTGGACTGGAGGTCTTGCCTGACGAAGAAAGGTAGAATAAGCTCAGACTTTTCTCTCTGGAGAGAGGAGGGAGAGAAGAAACCTGATAGAGGTGTACAAAATAAAGAGAGGAATAGATAGAGTCAATGTTTGTGAGAAGATTTGTAGCTCGGGTGCTCGTTGCTGTGGTTCTGTTCGCCGAGCTGGAAGTTTTTGTTGCAAACGTTTCGTCCCCTGTCTAGGTGACATCCTCAGTGCTTGGGAGCCTCCTGTGAAGCACTTCTGTGGTGTTTCCTCCGGCATTTATAGTGGCCTGTCCTTGCCGCTTCCGGTTGTCAGTTTCAGCTGTCCGCTGTAGTGGCCGGTATATTGGGTCCAGGTCGATGAGTTTGTTGATGGAGTTTGTGGATGAGTGCCATGCTTCTAGGAATTCCCTGGCTGTTCTTTGTTTCGCTTGCCCTATAATGGTAGTGTTGTCCCATTATAGGGCAAGCGAAACAAAGAACAGCCAGGGAACTCCTAGAAGCTTGGCACTCATCCACAAACTCCATCAACAAACACATAGACCTGGACCCAATATACCGGCCACTACAGCGGACAGCTGAAACTGACAACCGGAAGCGGCAGGGACAGGCCACTATAAATGCCGGAGGAAACACCACAGAAGTGCTTCACAGGAGGCTCCCAAGCACTGAGGATGTCACCTAACCAGGGGACGAAACGTTTGCAACAAAAACTTCCAGCTCGGCGAACAGAACCACAGCAGGTAGAGTCAATAGCCAGAGACTTTTCCCCAGGGCAGGATTGACTGGTAGGAGAAGTCATAGTTTGAAGATATTAGGAGGAAGGTATAAAGGAGACATCAGAGTTGTGAATGCATGGAATGTGTTGCCAGCTGTGATGGTGGAAGCAGAGTCATGGGGGACATTTAAGCAACTGCTGGACGTGTACATGGATAGCAATGAGTTGAGGGGTGCGTAGGTTAAGTTACTATATTTTACAGTCGGATTAAATCTCGGCACAACATTGTGGGCCAAAGGGCCTGTTCTGTGCTGTACCTCTCTATGTTCTATGACTCTGAGAGATGCTACAACACTACAAATCAATGGTCAGACCACATTTGGATCAATGTGTTCAGTCTAGGCACCTTATTTCAGGATGATGTTAAAACCCTAGAGAGCATTCAAAAGAGATTCAGTAGAATAATTCCAGGAATGAAGGATTTTAGATACAAGAAAAAATTAGAGAGATTGGGCTTATTCTCCTGGGTAGGAGAAGATTGAGGCTGGAAGAACACAGCAAGCCAGGCAGCATCACGAGGTGGAGAAGTCAGTGTTTCGGTGTCACCCTTCTTCAGGTCTGGGGGTCCGTGTAAGGGAAGCTGCAGATAAAGGCAGGTTTTGGGAGAGGGTTTTGGGTGAGGAGAGTGTCAGAGTGATGAGGTAGCATAGGTGAACATAGGTAGAGGGTACAATCTGGTTGGTTGATGGGAGGAATGAATCTGGTTGGCAGCTGGAAGGAAGGGTCGATCAGAGGAATGGAAGGGAGGGGGAAGGGCTAGAAAGGTAATCTGGGGATG
This sequence comes from Chiloscyllium plagiosum, assembly GCF_004010195.1. Classification (NCBI taxonomy): domain Eukaryota; kingdom Metazoa; phylum Chordata; class Chondrichthyes; order Orectolobiformes; family Hemiscylliidae; genus Chiloscyllium; species Chiloscyllium plagiosum. Next base: position 60,204,017 of record NC_057729.1, on the reverse strand, counting down.
GGAAGGGAGGTTATTTGAAATCTGAGAACTCAGTGTTAAGTTCTCTGGGCTGTAGGCTGCCCAGGCGGAAGATGAGTGTTGTTCCTCCACTTTGCGGTCTGATTCACCGTGGCAATGGAGGAGGCCAAGGATGGTCATGTCAGGAAGGGAGTGGGGAAGGAGAATTAAAATGGGCAGTGACTGGGAGGTCAGTTCAACCCGTGCGGGCCCGGCTGAGATGCTTAGCGAAATGTGCCCTGGGTTTATGTTTGGTCTCGTCGCTGTAGAGAAGACCATTTCAGGAGCACCGGATACAGTAAACCAGGTTGGAGGAGAGGCAGGTGAATCTCTGTCTCACCTGGAAGGACTGTTTGGCATTAGATGGAGGTGAGGGGAGTGATGTGCCAACAGGTTTTGCATCTTTTCCGATTGCAGGGAAAGGTACCTGGGGGTTCAGGGGTGTTGGTCGGGGGCAGTGGTACAAACCAAAGGTTGGCAAAAGGAGTCGTCTTTGTGGAAGGCAGAGAGGGGTGGGGAGGAGAAGATGTTTTTAGTGGTAAGGTCTAATGGAGTTGGCGGAAGTGTTGAAGGATGTTACGTTGGATGTGGAGACTGGTGGGATGGTAGCTGAGAATAAGGATGACACTGTCTTTATTGCGTTTGGTTGGGGGGGGCACAGTTTAGAGCAGTAGAGCGGGGAATGGAGGAGGTGCGGTGGAGGGCTGGCTGGATGATGGTTGAAAATTCCAGCATGTGCAGATTTTTGTCTCTTATTCTCCTTGGAGCAGAGAAGACTAAGAGGTGACCTAATTGAAGTGTTCAAAATTATGAACAATTTTGACTGGGTAAAGCAGGATATTCTGTTTCTGTTAATTGGTATGTCAGTAACTAAGGTCACAATTTCAATGTAGGAGTGAGATGAGGAACAACGTCTTTACTCAGAGTTGTTCGAATTCGGAATACGCTGCCTGGGTGAGTGGTGGAGGCAGATTCCATAGGAGGTTTCAGAAGAGAGCTGGATATATATTTGAAAGTGAATTTAGCGGACTACGGAAATAGGGCTGGCGAATGGGATGAGCTGGGTGACTCTTTCAGCAGTTGGCATGGACAGTGGACCAAATGGCCTCTTTTCATATTATAAAATTCTATGATTCTGCCGAAATGGCTGTATTCATTAGAGGCACTCACCTTCCTCCTCTGCGGCCAACATAGCCTCTCGAACTTAACACCACTCAGGCCCCACCAATACTCTCAGCTTAAGTACTTGCTCTTCTTCAGGGATAGGCTGTGGCCACTGCTGAAGCCTGGCACTGCTGGGACTATGGCAACTTTCTAAGGTGGGACTTGCCAGAGGTACAGACACCACACAAAGAATTAAGTGGCTTCAGGCAATCACTATCATTATGGATCAGTTCCCCTCCACCTATTTGGATAGTGAGTTGGGAAATAGGCCATCAGAAAACTCCTATCCCACATGATTTACTTGTATATCAAGTCTGCCTGAGTTGACCATAAATTACATCGAGTTTGGTTCTAATTGTTGAGGTGATTTACTTCAAGTTACGGTGAACAGGCAGAACCATAGTTGTTGATTAAATTCACAAGTAGTCATCAGTGCTAGATGAGAAAAGTTCCATTTGGGTACACACTTGAGTAACTTAAATGGATAAGCTCCTTGACATCCTAACTTTTTAATCCATGTTTTGGAGACTCTTTGCCTGAACTGCAATTTACATTTCAAAACCTAGATTGATTTTTTAAGGTGTTTGACACCTTTATTCTTGAGCATTTACAGCCAGAGAGAAATCAAAAACCTCCCAACATAATGCACATGCTGACAATTTGATTACTAACTCAGTTCTATAAGGAAATACATCACAGTTAGCTCCATAACTGTCTTTTGTCTCGGACTCCTTTTTTGCTTTAAAGTCTTGCTCTGACCTTTGAAATACAGATTATTAGAGAGTAAGTTTTCCAATTTCTTCCTGTGGAAAAAGGATCAGAAAAAGACTATGATATCCTGGGTATTATTTAAGAAAGGTGGCTATTGATGGCAGAGTAATAGCCAAAGCTAGACTTCTCACTTTGCTGGTGCTCCATTACAGCCTTGCCAGTATGAGTTCATCATCTGGCATGTTTGGTAAGGCACTACGAGGCAAGTGTTAACTGCTAAGGCCAACAACTCATCTAAAAACTCAAGGAAGGGGGAAGAGTCGCAGATACAGTCACATAAATAGGTTAACTCCAGGAAAGGTAAGAGAGGTAGGTAGTTAGTGCAGGAGTCTTCTGTGGTTATCCTCATTTCAAACAAGTATGCTGTTTTGGAAAATGTAGAGGGTGATGGATTCTCAGGGGAACGTAGCACAAACAGCCAAGTTTCTGGTATTGAGACTGGCTCTAATGCAATGAGGGGTACATCAGGTTCCAAGAGATCGATTGTGTTAGGGGACTCTCTAGTCCGAGGTACAGGCAGACGTTTCAGTGGCCAGCAGTAAAAAATCTGAATGGTATGTTGCTTCTCTGGTGCCAGGATCAAGGATGTCTCAGAGAGGGTGCAGAATGCACTCAAGGGGAAGAGGGGCCAGCAAGAGGTCATTGTACACATTGGAACCAACAACATAGGAAGGGAAAAGGTTGAGATTCTGAAGAGAGATTATGGAGAGTTAGGCAGGGATTTAAAAAGGAGGTGCTTGAGAGCAGTAATATCTGGATTACTCCCGGTGCTACGAGCTAGTGAGGGCAGGAATAAGAGGACAGAGCAGATGAGTGCATGGCTGAGGAGCTGGTGTATGAGAGAAGAATTCACATTTTTGGATCATTGGAATCTCTTTTGGGGTAAAAGTGACCTGTACGAGAAGGGCAGATTGCACCTAAATTGGAAGGGGATTAATATACTGGCAGGGAGATTTACAAGAGCTGCTCGGGAGGATTTAAGCTAGTAAGGTGGGGGAGCGGGACCCAGGGAGATAATGAGGAAAGATCAATCTGAGACTGGTACAGTTGAGAAAAGAAGTGAGTCAAACAGTCAGGGCAAGCAGGGACAAAGCAGAGAACAAGGGAGGACTGATAAATTAAACTGCATTTATTTCATGGCAAGGGGCTAACAGGGAAGGCAGATGAGCTCAGGGCATGGTTAGGAACATGGGACTGAGATATCATAATAATTACAGAAATGTGGCTCAGGGATGGGCAGGACTGGCAGCGTAATGTTCCAGGATACAAATGTTACAGGAAGGATAGAAAGGGAGGCAAGAGAGGAGGGGGAGTGGCATTTTTGTTAAGGGCTAGCATTACAGCTGTTCTGAGGGAGGATATTCCCAGAAATACATCCAGGGAAGTTGTTTGGGTGAAACTGAGAAATAAGAAAGGGATGATCACCTTATTGGGATTGTATTATAGACCCCCTAATAGTCAGAGGGAAATTGAGAAACAAATTTTTAAGGAGATCTCCGTTATCTGTAAGAATAATAGGGTGGTTATGGTAGGGGATTTTAACTTTCCAAACATAGACTGGGACTGCCATAGTGTTAAAGGTTTAGATGAAGAGGAATTTAAGTGAGTAGAAGAAAATTTTCTGATTCGGTATATGGATGTACCAACTAGAGAAGGTGCAAACCTTGACCTACTCTTGGGAAGTAAGGCAGGGCAGGTGACTGAGGTGTCAGTGGGGGAGCACTTTGGGGCCAGCGACCATAATTCTACTTGTTTTAAAGTAGTGATGGAAAAGGATGGACCAGAACTAAAAGTTGAAGTTCTAAATTGGAGAAAGGCCAATTTTGACAGTATTAAGCAAGAACTTTCAAAAGCTGATTGGGGGCAGATGTTCGCAGGTAAAGGGACGGCTGGAAAATGGGAGGCCTTCAGAAATGAGTTAACGAGGGTCCAGAGACAGTATATTCCTGTTAGGGTGAAAGAAAAGGCTGGTAGGTGTACAGAATGCTGGATGACAAAAGAAATTGAAGGTTTGGTTAAGAAAAGGAACGATGCATGTGTCAGGTACAGACAGAAGAGATCCAGTGAATCCTTAGAGTATAAAGGAAGTAGGAGTATACTTAAGAGGGAAATCAGGAGGGCAAAAAGAGGACATGAGATAGCTTTGGTAAATAGAGTTAAGGAGAATCCAAAGGATTTTTTACAAATACATTAAGGCCAAAAGAGTAACTATGGAGAGAATAGGGCCCCTCAAAGATTAGCAAGGCGGCCTTTGTCTTGAGCCGCACAAAATGGGGGTGATACTAAACGAGTATTTTGCATCAGTATTTACTTTGGAAAAGGACATAGAAGATATAGATGGTGACATCTTGAAAAATGTCCATATTACAGAGGAGGAATTGCTGGATGCCTTGAAAATGCATAAAGGTGGATAAATCCTGAGGACCTGATCAGGTGTACCCTAAACTCTGCTGGAAGCTAGGGAAGGATTGATGGGCGTCTTGCTGAGATGTTTATATCATCGATAGTCACAGGTGAACTGCCAGAAGACTGGAGGTTGGCTAACGTGGTGCCACTGGTTAAGAAAGATGGTAAGCACAAGCCAGGGCAGTATAGACCAGTGAGCCTGACGTCAGTGGTGGGCAAGTTGTTGGAGGGAATGCTGCGGGACAAGATGTACATGTATTCGGAAAGGTAATGACTGATATGGGATAGTCAACATGGCTTTGTGCGTGGGAAATCATGTCTCACAAATGTGATCGAGTTTTTTGAAGTTGTAACAAGATTGATGAGGGTGGAGCGGTAGATGTGATCTATATGGACTTCAGTAAGGCGTTCAAAAAGGTTCCCAGTCACTGGTTAGCAAGGTTAGATCTCATGGAATACAGGGAGAACTAGCCAATTGGATACAGAACTGGCTCAAAAATAGAAGACAGAGGGTGGTGGTGGAGGGTTGTTTTTCAGACTGGAGGCCTGTGACCATTGGAGTGCCACAAGGATCGGTGCTGCGTACACTACTTTTCATTATTTACATAAATGATTTGGATGTGAGCATAAGAGGTATGGTTAGTAATTTTGCAGATGACACTAAAATTGGAGGTGTAGTGGACAGTGAGGAAGGTTACCTCAGATTACAGTGGGATCTTGATCAGATGGGCCAATGGGCTGAGAAGTGACAGATGGAGTTTAATTTAGATAAATGCAAAGTGCTGCATTTAGAGAAAGCAAATCGAAGCAGGACTTATACACTTAACAGTAAGGTCCTAGGGAGTGTTGCTGAACAAAGAGATCTTGGAGTGTAGGTTCATAGCTCCTTGAAAGAGGAGTCACAGGTAGATAGGATCGTGAAGAAAGCATTTGGTATGCTTTCCTTTATTGGTCAGAGCATTGAGTACAGGAGTTGGGAGGTCATGTTGCGGCTGTACAGGACATTGGTTAGTCCACTTCTGGAATATTGCATGCAGTCTGGTCTCCTTCCTATCGGAAAGATGTTGTGAAACTTGAAAGGGTTCAGAAAAGATTTACAAGGATGTTGCAAGGCTTGGAGGATTTGATTTATAAGGAGAGGTTTAGTAGGCTGGAGCTGTTTTCCCTGGAGTGTCAGAGGCTGAGGGGTGACCTTATAGAGGTTTATAAAATCATGAGGGGCATGGATAGGATCAATAGACAAGGTCATTTCCCTGTGGTGGTGGAGTCCAGAACTAGAGGACATAGGTTTAGGGTGAGAGGGGTGAGATACAAAAGAGATCTAAGGGGTAACTTTTTCACGCAGCGGGTGGAACGTGTTTGGAATGAGCTGCCAGAGAAAGTGGTGGAGGCTGGTACAATTGCACCATTTAAAAGGCATTTGGATGTGTATATGAATTGGAAGGGTTTGTCGGGATAAGGGCCGGGTGCTGGCAAGTGGGACTAGATTGGGTTGGGATATCTGGTCGGCATGGATGGGTTGGACTGAAGGGTCTGTTTCAGTGCTGTACATCTCTATGACTCTAAGTGTAAGCGGTAACCTATTTGCATTGTTCTTACCATGAAGAATTCCAAAGGAGATACCAGTGCTAAAGAAAAGTTATCATCTGCTGTGTTCATTTTAACCTGCTTATATCCACTAGGGCGGTACTTGGAAAAAGCTGATTTGGTTGCTAATATGGTAAATCTGTCCATCGAGAATTCCATCTGTATAATTTTTTTGTCCATGTGTATCATAATGTTGCGTAGACTCCAGGTGTAATTTTCTCATTGTCAGGTTTAGAATTGGTTATTAACTGGTCTTTAAAATGCCTGTGTAGAGATTGGTTACTGTCTTCCAGTCTTACATCCAGTTTTGAATGTTGCCTTGACAGGTGGAAGCACCGCCACTATCTCCTTTTCCAAATGTTAAATCCCACCCTGTATCACCACGTCGAATATCACAGAGGCATGCAGTCTACATTTCTCCTCACAAGAATGGCACCTCCCTAACACCACGTACAGCAATGATGTACAGGTTTAACCGAAGCCCATCAAAGGTGAGCCACTTGCTATTAAATTATTGATCATATTTGTGTTCAGTTCTTTTAAGCAGTTTAACGCTAGTTTTATAACATTTCAATGATTAACGTCTTTACAAAAGAGTAACTTAATAAATAGTATCATTTTATCCTTTAAAGCAGTTATAGCTTAAAGAGTAACGCTTTACAAATCTTCCTTGTGGAAAAGTAGTCAAAATGTCCAGAATGTTGAATTAGATTAATTGATGGAAGTTATTAAGGATGTTTCTGAAGCCATCGATTGAAGACATGCTGAGAAATGTACGTTTTAGTTATTTTCCCATCTTTTATTTGCATCAGTCAGTTGTGCCACTGTGTGTGGCTGTCTATAACATATACCTTTAGTGATTTATATGCCATTCCTGTCTCAAATATAAGAAGCTAATGATGGTTCATCCAGTTTCATAAGTGACAGAATGATAACTGATCAATTTTGATGCAGATATGAGTGTGGTGTTGCACACAGAAAAATAAGCCACATATACAAAGGAACCTAGATTTTCTGAACAACATGGACAGGGAGTATTTTATTTGGATAATCGAATGCCAGATAACAGTTTAGCCAAGCATCGGAACCTTGTGATCTTGTCCGGATAATCCAAAATTCACATAATTGAGTGCCAGATAATCGAGGCTCCTCTGTACTTCATAAAGGGTGTTGACTATTTACAGACAAAGTTGTAAAGAGCTTAGGTCTGTAAACTCTGTTCTCTGTGCTCAAGTAACAAATAACAACAATCAATGGAGCTAATAGGATATTAAAATATGTAGCCAAACGTAAGTCTAAATGGCGATCAGCCTATATAAACATTGGAGAGGCGATGGTATAGTGGCTTTATCACTGGACTATTAATCCAGAGACAGAAGTAATGTTCTGGGGACCCATGTTTGAATCCTGCCATGGCATTCAGTAAAAGTAATTGTCAATTGTTGGAAAAACCCATCTGGTTTAGGGAAGGAAACTGTCATCATTACCTGGTCTGGCCTGCATAGAATATTAGAGCACAGAACAAGCCCTTCAGCCCTCAACGTTGCGCCGACCTGTGAAATTAATCGGATGCCCATCTGATTTACACCATTCCATTATTATCCATATGTATGTCCAATGCCCATTTAAATGCCCTTAACGTCGGCGAGTTTACTACTGTTGCAGGCAGGCCATTTCATGCCCCCACTACTCTGTGAAGAACCTACCCTGATATCTGTCTTAAATCTATCACTCCTCAATTTAAAGCAATGTCCCCTCGTGTTAGCCTTCACCATCTCACTGTCCACCCTGTCTAACCCTCTAATTATCTTATTTATCTCCATTAAGTCACCTCTCAACCTTCTTCTCTTCAATGCAAACAGCCTCAGCCTTTCCTCGTAAGACCTTCCTCCCATACCAGACAACATCCTAGTAAATCTCCTCTGAATTCTTTACAAAGCATCCACGCCCTTCCTATAATGCAGTGACCAGAACTGCACACAACACTCCTGGTGTGGCCTTACGATTGTCTTGTACAGCTGAAGCATGACTTCATGTTTCCGCAACACAATCCCCCTACCACTAAATGCCAGCACACCATATGCCTTATTAATAAACCTATCAACCTGGGTGGCAACTTTCAGGGATTTATGCACCTGAACACCAAGATCTTTTTGTTCATCTACACTGCCAAGAATTTTACCATTAGCCCAGCACTCTGCATTCCTGCTACTTCTTCCAAAGTGAACTACTTCACACTTATCCGTATTAAAGTCTATTTGCCACTTCTCAGCTCAGCTCTGCATCTTATCCATGTCCCTCTGTAACCCACAATACCCTTCAGCACTACCAACAACTCTGTCTACCATAGTATCATCCACAAATTTACTAATCCGTTCTTCTACGTCCACCTCCAGGTCATTTATAAAAATGACAAACAGCAGTAGCTTCAAAACAGATCCTTTTGGCACACCACTGGTAACTGAGCTCCAGGATGAACATTTCCCATCATCCACCACCATGTGATTTCAGATCCGCAGTAATGTGATTGTTTCTTAACTGCCCTCTGGGCAATTAGAAATGGGCAATAAATGCTGACTTAGCCAGCAATGCTTTCATCTGTGAATTTTTTTTATATATAAACTCCTTTAGGAGCAAATATTGGGAATTTTTTCTAGTTGTGGTCACCAAGATGCAATGAGAAATTTAATCATTGGGGGCATGATATCTTCTTTCATTCTGACTCCTTGAGCCCAATTTCAATCACTTTTAACCTCAGTAGCCATGTTTTCAGCTCTGAATTTGTTTTGCAAACCCTTCTCCCCATATTTGTGGTCTATAGGAAATTTGCTGGCCTAGTGACATTATCGCTGGTTTGTTAATCTGGAGACCTAGGCAATTTTCTGGGGACCAAGGTTCAAATCCTGCCATGGCAGAATGTAGAATTTGAATTCGGTCAAAAAAAATCTGGAATTAAGGAACTAATGATAACTGTGAAACAGTTGGGAAAAACCTATCTGGTTCAGTAATGCCCTTTAGGGAAGGGAACTGAAATCCTGGCCTGACCTACATATGGCTCCAGACTCACTGCAACATGGTTGACTCTTAACTGCCCTCTGGGTCATTAGAGATGGGAAATAAATCCTGGCCTAGCCAGCGACACTCCCCGTGTCGAAATGAAGGTTTAAAAATAAGAAACTGGGGGATGCTGAACTATTGAATGTTTTTAAAGAAATTAATCAAGAGTTTGAAGTAAACCCTTGGAAATTATATCAGAAGTTTAATGTAGGCTGTGTTTCATCTTCTGATTGCAATAAGTCACATGACTGATAAAAGTAAAAAAATTAACAAAGCTTTTGGGGAGGTAAGAGATGACGCTTGTTACCCTTAATTCCTGTCTTTGGAAGACGCTATATGGGGCCCTATGCTGATGGTCCCCTTGAAGGGGGTATATGTTTACGGTGAGGAGCAGGTGATTTGCAGGAGGTATGAGAATTTTGTTTTTGCCTCAGAGGATGGTGGAGGCAGATGGCCTCAACATTTAAGAAGCATCTGTATGTGCATTTGAAGTGTTGGGCATAGTAATCTGAGGACCAAGTGGAGATAAAGGGATTAGTGTAGCTTGGTGTTTGTTGATCAACATAGATATGGTGGACTGAAGGGTCTACTTTACTTCCTAACCCTTTTTCGACTTGGTTTGTGTTTCACAAACATAGGGAATATTAAGAAAGAAAATGTTTAAAAACTGCAATCTCTTTTTCCCTGTCTTGTTGGAAGTATTTGAAAATCTGATGAATATTTTGACTACCTTGTAAGCCTTCAGAAGCTGTGCAGTGACCACTATCCAAAGACATGGATCAAATTTGATTGTCGTTTAACCAGAAGTGTTTGGAAGGTTGGCCTGCTGCAGTTTTGTCAACAAGAAACCAGTGGACTGTGAAAACTCACTCATATTCTATCAATTTTTCAGATATTGGCCACAAAATGTGTTTTGCTTTGTCCTGTTTGAACTGTCTGATTTATTGTGGCTGTGTCTGCCTAGGAGATAAAGTTCTGTTTCTGATAATAGCTTAGCTGTTTTGAATTTCCTTGAATTTTCCCAGTTTGTTTTAAGGATGAGTTTTGTTTCACAATGTACAGATTATTTGGAGTTTATTCAGAAAGCCTGGTGAGATGTCTCTTATACTGGATAACAGTACAAAAAGGAAATAATTGATTGTTTTGGTGATTGAATCAAAACATTTTCAGGGTGACCGCTGTATTCACGGAGGATATGTTCCAAGACCTACCGTGGATGTAGCAAACCCAATCATTTCAATGGGAAATTTACCTCCCTAGTAACCCCCTGGGCCCTGGTTCTGGAATGGTTCAGGCCGCGGTAACCGGGCCTCCAGATATGGAAGTTGTCCTGTATATTAATTGTCCTATATAATTAGTGGAGATTAATTACCAGCAAATTCCTCTCATCACAATCTTAACACTTTACATACGCTCTGGCAAGCCTAGTTCTTTAGTTAAAACTCACCCATCCCAATGTCTCTTTATTTGGCCCAATGTTGGGTTTTATTTAAAATGTTTGTGTAGTATTGCATAAATGCAAGTTATTTCGTATCGTCCAAGAAACCAATGCTGTAATGAGGGAACTGTAGGAAAATTTTAATAAATGAAGTATGGCCAATGGCTTTTATCATCCATTATCATCTTGGGGTGACACGGTGGCTCAGTGGTTAGCACTGCTGTCTCTCAGCACCAGGGTCCCAGGTTCAATTCCAGCCTCTGGTGGCTGTGTGGAGTTTGCACATTCTCCCCGTGTCTGCGTGGGTTTCCTCCGGGTACTCCGGTTTCCTCTCATAGTCCAAAGCTGTGCAGGTCAGGTGAATTGGCCATGCTAAATTGCCCATAATGTTAGGTGCATTAGCCAGAGGGATATGGGTCTGGGTGGACTGGTTGGGCCATAGGGCCTGTTTCCACACTGTAGAGAATCTAATCTAGTAATCCAAGGCATATATACTAAAGAAAGTTTTGGGCTCTGCATTTGCTTCAGATTTTTCAAGGAGAAAGTGAGTCTGCAGATGCTGGAGATCAAAGTTGAAACTTTATTGCTGAAACAGCACAGCAGGTCAGGCAGCATCCAGGGAACAGGAATTCTTCAGGATTCCTGAAGAAGGGCCTGTGCCCGAAACGTCGAATCTCCTGTTCCCTGGATGCTGCCTGACCTGCTGTGCTGTTTCAGCAATAAAGTTTCAACTTCAGATTTTTCAGCCAGAGAAAGGGAAATTCACTTTCTGTTCCTACTCTCATTACCGCTTTATGCGTGTATATCTCTGTGTGCATATTAGAATGCTGACGTAGATTGAAAACAAGTCAGTTGTGGTGGTTTGCTCATCTCTGGATCACATGGAAAATGACTATTCAATAACCTAGTATATGGCCCAATTCACCTGTGAAACTGCAGCTTCCTCTTGGGAGGAGGAATAAGACAACAAACTGGAGGGAAGCGATAACATATCTGCACACTGAAAGTCAGAATTATAAAAATTCTATTTGTAATTTAATCACTGATTCATTTTCCATTTTTGTTCTGAAAATTTCACAGAATCTCAGAGACATCAACTGCATGATCAAACAAGGGGAGAGGCTGAGCAGAAAACGAGCATTCACCATGGAAAGTGACAGCGAGTCTCCAGCAAAACGTCTCTGCCAAGAAAATGATGACATTTTGTTAAAACGATTACAGGATGTTGTCAGCGAGCGGGCAAACCGTTGAAAGCAGTGCCATGCACAATCATGCTTCTGCTTCAGGTTTATTACGTAGAATTCCTAGAATCAGACATATCAGAATAAAGAGTATAATTATGTGTGGAAAACCTAGAATCCTTTCCACATTCAACTGTCAGGTTGACACATGCCCAGCAAACTGACCACTGTGAACGTTTTTCCATGCCCCCCACCCCCCGAAAAAATACCTGTTATCCAGAAAAGGCTGTTAATTGAGAACAGACTCAAATATGCATCATCACTTGGTACTAAAGGGATGAAATTATTTATCTCCTTATCAGTAATCAAAAATCTGACACTCTAGGCATGCTGCGAGTGTTGTTAGTGAAAAGCAGGATATCAGCATTTCATCTTGCTGCCATTTTCACAGTTGCCTGAGGTAATGTTTTGACCTTGAGTGCAGCTAAGTAATAAGTTCAGATGTTGGGAAGAAAACCTTTAGGATATTTGCAGCTGAATTTGGCTGGTATGTTTTCAGTGATTTATTTGGAATTAGATTGCCAGCTGTTATAAGTACAAGGAAGTTTCAAAGAGCTATCAGTTTTTAATTGTGTAGTTTTCATGCGAAGGGCATCAAGCAAATAAAATGCGTGTTTGGCAGCCTCTCAACAAAGTTCTGTAACTCACCAAAACCTGATGGCTTTAAATTCCTGTAGAGTGGAATGTACCTGTAAGCTCTGTCCCTTATAGCTGCATCCCTTACAGTTGCAGTATTCCAATTCACTTATGGAACTGATTGACACTGATTCTTGAAGCCTACTTGCATACAATGAACACAGTCACAGTAATCTCCTGTGTGTAGCTCAGAAGGCCCCTTAGAAAGTGGATTAGTGGAATCCTAGAGTCTTTTGTGAGAGTTTTGTGCTTGTTAAGTGGAGAAATCTTAGTGCTGAAAGGTGAACCATCTTCCAGGTTAGATGAGACACCACTGCAGGGTTTTGCTCTATCCTCTTTGTCCAGATTTGCTTCAGCACCAATCTCAGAAGAGCACCTTACTTGCGTCAATATGATAGTTTCTTGTTTGAGACTTCCTTCCTATTGTACTAGTCGATGACATTGGCTGTAAAAAGCCTTATTGCCATCATGACACTGACCGATAATTTTAAGATTGGTGGGAGTAAAGCACTCATCCCAGTTTACCTTGAGATTGTAAGCTTTACTGAGAATTTGTTATTTTTTGGATCCTCTTCAGTCTGAAGCTGTATAAGCCATAGAAATTACAATTTATTTGGGTCGTGATATTTGAGTTTTCATGAACTTGTTTTTTGCTGAGTTTCTGCCTGAAGAGAGATTGTGAAGGAAGATCTTTTCCAGAAAGCTTTTGCCTTACCAGGTTTTTGGGCTAGGCTGTTGCCCATTTTATCCTGTCTTAGTGAGAATAGCGAATTTTCCTATTTGCCTTTACACTTTTAAATGCATATCTCTATCCTTGTAGATTTTGGCATATGCAGTGGTAAATATTTTAAAATCTTAACCATACATGCCGGAACCCCCACACATCTCAAGGATGATATTTATGTTGTGCAGAAACCATGAACTAATTACATCATTTTTCATTTCATAGATGTGACAATCACTTTCTCCCAGTGATTCTACTCTTTTACTAATGAAGCATTATCTCCGGTAAACCAAGTGGTGTGGTGGACAAGACATTGTTTTCTTTTTAACCTGGTACTTTTATCCAGGAATATGCAGACCTTCCTCTCTGACGTACTAAAGAATCTGATGAGTGAGTCTGTCACAGAAGCTGGACTAGATTTTTAAAAAGGCCATGCTATTTCTTGCACGCCCCAACATGTCGGAAATATTAAGTGTCACACTGAAGCTGCAATATTGAACAAACTAGAGAGAGCTTTATTATTTATTAAGCTAAAGCTATAATGGACCTGGAATGCCTGATGGTGGTAAACATAAAACTTCAAATTACTAACTCTGCTCCCTCGCCAACCTACCAAACAACTCGCACCATGCATTTGAAAGATTCTGATGTTTTGTCATTATTCCTCAGATACTCTGATTTTATATATATTTATAGGGCCCTGCAGCTTTTTAGGTATTCTTGCCAGTAACCAGTGCTCCATCATGGAGGGTTCCCTGAAGATTTTGGGCACTCCTTGCAACGCCTGTGTGTTCTTCATTATTGTAGTAAGCTGCAGTGCTTTAAAATGTATTGTGTAGTATCTACACACTTTCTCTCCTTTCTGCATACATTTTCTGTTGTGAAAAAGAGGATGGGAATTGTTAATTATCATGTAAATTTGTATAGAACTGAAGTTTTAGATTATCCCTTACATTAATATTCTACTTTCAATGTTTTATGTATGGAACTGAGAGATAGTTTGAGTTTTTAAGCGTGAAAGTGTGTTAAGAAAATTATCAATTCTGATTCTTTTTCTCGCCCAGGATTTTAAATGTTTTTAGGAGCTTATTTTATTTCTTTGAGCATTAACAGGTAGCTTACCACTTCCAGCTGTGTCCTGAGACCAGACTTAATGTGGAGGAGGGGGAAACAGGTGGGGAAGTGCTGTTCCCACTTCTGTCAACTCCTGGGAGCAAAATCTCCGCTACTCAGCAACTCAACTTTAAACATTCCATTCTTGTGAGACAGCTCATTGTTTAGTAATGAGTTCTTTTACACCACTTTTACCTCCAGGTCAGAAATGGACAATGAGGAAAACATTCAGGAAGCCGGTTACATGTTAGCAACATCCTCAATTCTGAGGGTTTTCCTTGTCATAAAAGATTGAAACCCTAGTGGAACAGAATGAATGACACTTTGCACACTGTTCTGTCAGCATCTGCAGCAGATTGGGAACAGTCCCATTGAAACTCTACCTCTCAATCTCCAGAAAGTTGGATGGTAAATAGTAAAAGTCCCCAGTTATCAGGCAAATTCTTCCAGTTCTGCTTCATGTTGCTAACATATAACTTCCAGAGGAACTGTTCCCCTCTTCCTCAAACACATCATGAGCTGAGGAATTTTCCCAGTTGCACCCCCCCCCACCTCCAGCCAGAATTGACTGCTTGTTGTGATGTGCTGGACTGCCAGTGAGGAGAAGTGGTTGAACCATGAGCAGAAAGTGTTTTTTGTTGAAACATCTTGTGATAACTTTAAAGTTTTCTATCTTCTATAAAGTACACTTTTTATCTTGTGATAATGAAGTGACACTGCAGTTTAAGTATATCCTTTTTTGGACTTTGTTTTAATAAAATAAAACATTTTCAGGATCTTTTTATATTCTGTTAGATTTGACTCCGTTAGGCTGTTGCACTGATGTTTCACATGGTTTGGTGTCTTTTTATACACCAATTACTCTTTCTCCTCGTGCCATCAGCAATGATTCAGTGAGTAACACTCCTACAGTGGTATCAGAAAGTCATGGTTCAAGTCGCACACTCCAGAGACCTGAGCTTGATTCATGCTGCAGTATTGAGTGAGTGACACTGAGTAGTGTATTTTTTGGAAGAGACATTACACTTGTTACAAAACCATAGAGGTGTTTTTTTTTTAGTGACCAACAGAAATAACCCATGAACATTATTTCATGTTTTAAGACTTTACTGCCATAAGCACACTAAGATCAGCATAGTTCCCTCAACTGTTTGATCTGATACATAGATCTAAACAAAATATATTTGATTGCAAATTAAATCTGACTTGGATTTTACAACATTTTTTCAGTGCAGCACAATTCTGGCAGATGTGTGGCTCTGCAGGAACAATTCCAAAGCACCTTTCAGCTCTCCAGCAGGTTCAGTTCTCCTCACCACGTTACACTGAAATTTCCAGTGACCTTCAAAGATCATTCCATTCAGCTCAAGTTCCCCAATCTAGTTTTCCAGACTTGCTTGGCAAGTTGATAAGTTTATGCTAGAGTCTTGAAAGACGGACTGAGTTTCGGAACCACAAGGTCATGTTGCAGCTGTACAAAACTATGGTGCGGCTGCACTTGTCGTATTGCATACTGTTCTGGTCAACGCAATATAAGGATGATGTGGAAGCTTTGGAAAGGGTTCAGAGGTGATTTACCAGCATGATGCCTGCTATGGAGGGAAGGTCTTACGAGAAAAGGCTGAGGGAATTGAGACTTCATTAGAGAGAAGGTTGAGAGGTAACTTAATTGAGACAAAAAAGATAATCAGAGATCAGATGGACAGCGAGAGCCTTTTTCCTCGAATGGTGATGGCAAGCACAAAGGGATATAGCTTTAAATTGACGGGTGATAGATGTAGGTAGTTTCTTTACTCAGTGATAGAGACGCACTGCCTGCAACAGTAGTAGACTCATCAAGTTCAAGGGCATTTAACTGGTCATTGGATAAACATATGGATGAAAATGGAATAGTGTAGGATAAACAGGCTTCAGATTGGTTCCACAGGTCGGTGCAATGTCAAAGACCGAAGGGCCTGTACTGCGCTGTAATGTTCTGTTTTTGCTTGCCAACTGAATTACACGGATATATTTGATCTGGGATGTTTGTAATGACTGTGCTATTCCTTTTTTAAGAACATTCTATTTAACATTTAATTATGAGTAATTTTAAAATATTAACCATCTTGTCAGTTACATTGTCATGATTCACTGAGGCCCTTTGAGTTCTCGTGGATGTAAAGATCCAGAGATACAATTTAGAAGAAGAGCTAAGGTCTCTCCCATATCCTGGCCAGTTTCTGTCAATACCTGCAGGCAACTGAGAGTTTGCTTGAAGTGGAGCACAAACCCACAGTTTTCTGAAGCAGGAGTGAAAGTTCATTGAGATAGAGTAATAACATGGAAATTTACAACTACTTCTGGAATTTAAAACCTCGTGTCAAATTAATGCACATTTAAACACAGTTCTAAATGAAGCTCCCTGGGGGAGACTGATCTTTTCTGTTAGGACTTTTAGGAAATACAAAGAAAGAAGGAATGTTTATTTCCTTTTGTCATTACTGTATTTTACAGCCAGTTAATATCCTGAAGAAAGGCTCATGCCTGAAACGTCGATTCTCCTGCTCTTTGGATGCTGCCTGACCTGCTGCACTTTTCCAGCAACACATTTTCAGCTCCAAAGAAATGTAGCCTTGTTTTGTAAATAGAATTGGCATTTTGCACACAAGGACCCACATACAGAGAGATATTGCAGATCATACAGTGCCATTCAAAGGAGAGGTGACTGTTCTAGATATTAATGGATCCTCAACAAATGGCTCTTAATAAATAAATTAGCTGTTTATGAGATGATTGTGCAAAAGTTGCTTGCTTTGTCCACCGTGTACTGAGTGAATCCTGATAATTCATTGACTGAGGAATGGAAAGAGCTTTATTCAAGTACATTCTTCAAATTTTCTATCTCCGGGTGCTACAGTTTCCTCCCACAGTCCAAAGATGTGCAGGTCAGGTGAATTGGCCATGCTAAATTGCCCATAGTGTTAGGTGCATTAGTCAGAGGGAAATGGGACTGGGTGGGTTACTCTTCGGAGGGTCGAAGGGCCTGTTTCCACACTAGGAAATCTAAGTACTGAGGGAATACACTTTAAAAAAAGTAAGGTTTCTCCACAAGATGGTGCTGTGTAAACCAAAGTGCTTTAATAACATAAGAAATGTGCTAAGATTAGATATCAAGTGTTCTAATACAGTGGGGTGATTTCGAGGATTACTTTGGAAACTGATATCCTTGTAAACTAGAGTTATGTTTATTTTGAAAATTATCCTGATCCTTTTCAAGGAAATTGCTAAATGGTAAGATTGTACACAATTTGGCATTGTATATAAAACTTGCTGCACTCTAAAGCTAAGCATTGTGGAACTGTCATGGTACTGATGCAGATCTGAAACCTGGAATAGAAACAATACTAGGGATTAGAAGTTGCTCTTAATTACCTGGGATCAGCAAACTAGATCTTTTCTGGTTCTAATCAATATCTGCATGGGCTCAATCTCAGCAAGCTTATAGATCATACAGCATGGAAACAGACCCTTCGGTTCAACTTGTCCATGCTGACCATGTTCCCAAACTGAACTACTCACTTGTCTGCATTTGGACCATATCGCTCCAAATCTTTCCTATTCATGTACCTATTGAGATATCTTTTAAATGTTGTAACGGTACCTGCATCCACCACTTCCATTAGCAGTTCATGGCACACAGGAATCACTCTCTGTAAAAATGTTACCTCTTATGTTCTTTTCAAATCTTTCTCCTCTCGCCTTAAAAGTATGCCCCTTAGTTTTGAACTTCTCCGCCCAAGGGAAAAGACTCTTGCTATTCATCTTATCTATGCCCCTCATGATTTTGTAAAGTTTTATAAGTTCTATAGGACCCCTCAAAGACCTATTCTCCAGTGAAAAATGTCCTAGCCTTCCCAGTCTCTCCTCATAACTCAAATCCTCCATTCCCAGAAATATCCTGGCAAATCTTTTCTGAACTCTCTCCAATTTAATAATAACCTTCCTAATAGCAGGGCAACCAGAACTGCACACGTACTCCAAATGTCACTAATGTCCTGTACAACGTCAACATGATGTTCCAACTCCTATACTCAAAGGTCTCTCCTACTAATGGAAATATCTACCCAACATTCACTCTGTCCAGGCATTCAGTATTCTGTATGTTATCATTAGATTCCACCCCCCCCCCCCCCCCCCAATCCATCTAAACTCCATTTGAGTATAGACCCAATTCTAGCAGAATTGTCAAGTATGACCTCCCCTTGATGAAGCTATGCTGACTTTGCCCTACTTTACAATACGCTTCCAAGTATTCAGAAATCTCATCCTTCACAATGGATTCCAGGATTTTACCCACAACTGACGTTAGGCTAATCGGTCTGTAATTGTGTATCTTTTGCCTTATTCTCTTTGTAAACATGGTTGTCGTGTTAGCGATTTTCCAGTCTACTGGGACCCTCCCTGATTTTAGCAATTCCTAGAAGAACGACATTAATGCCTCTACTATCTCTTCAGCTGTCTCGCTTAGAACTCTGGGGTGTAGTCCATCAGATCCAGGTGATTTATTCGCTTTCAGGCCATTACATTTTTCTCGCACCTCCTTGGTGATGGCCACTATTCTCAGCTCTGCTCTCTGTCTTGAATCTTTGGGATATTACTTGTGTCTTACACTTTCTGAAGACTGATGCAAAATAGTTATTCAGTTCCTCAGCCGTTTACTTATTCCCCACTACTATCTCTCCAGCATCATTTTCCAGTGGCCCAATGTCTACTTTTGCCTCTCTTGTCCTTTATATATCTAAAGGAACTCTTACAGTCTTCCTTTGTATTCCTGGCTAACTTGCCCTCATTTAATTTTTTTTTGTTGTTGCCCTCTGTTGGTCTTTGTAAGCTTCCCAATCCTCTGGTTTCCCACTGCCCTTCGCCACATTATATGCTTTCTCTTTTGCTTTTATACTATCCCTGACTTTCCGAGTTGGGAAGAATGGTTGCCTCATCCTCCCTGTACCAAGCTTCTTTTTCCTCGGGATGAAGCTCTGCCGTGTCTCCTGAATTACTCCCAGAAACCCCTACCATTGCTGTTCCACCGTCTTTCCTGCTAGGCTCCTCTCCCTGTCAATTCTACCCAGCTCCTCCCTCTGTAGTTAGTCTGACCTCAGTGGTGGGAAAGATGCTGGAGTCAATTATAAAGGATGAAATTACGACACATCTGGATAGCAGTAACAGGATAGGTCAGAGTCAGCATGGATTTATAAACGGGAAATCATGCTTGACTAATCTTCTGGAATTTTTTGAGGATGTAACTGAAGATGGGCAAGGGAGATCCAGTGGATGTAGTGTACCTAGACTTTCAGAAAGCCTTTGATAAAGTCTCACATAGGAGGTTAGTGAGCAAAATTAGGGCGTGTGGTATTGGGGCAAAGTACTGACTTGGATTGAAATTTGGTTGGCTGACAGGAAACAAAAGAGTAGTGATAAATGGCTCAATTTCGGAATGGCAGGCGGTGACCAGTGGGGTACCACAGGGATCAGTGCTGGGACCGCAGCTTTTTACAATATAAATGATATCGAAGATGGTATTTATAGTAACATTAGCAAATTTGCTGATGATACAAAACTGGGTGGCAAGGTTAAATGTAAGGAGGATGTTAGGAGATTACAGGGTGACCTGGACAGGTTAGATGCGTGGACAGATGCAGTCTAATGTGGATAAATGTGTGGTTATCCACTTTAGTGGCAAGAACAGGAAGGCAGACTACTACCTAAATGGAGTCAAGTTAGGTAAAGGGGCAGTACAAAGAGATCTGGGTGTTCTTGTACATAAGTCAATGAAGCTGAAAATGTGTTGCTGGAAAAGCGCAGCAGGTCAGGCAGCATCCAAGGAATAGGAGAATCGATGTTTCGGGCATGAGCTCTTCTTCAGGAATGAGGAAAGTGTGCCAAGCAGGCTAAGATAAAAGGTAGGGAGGAGGGACTTGGGGGAGGGGCGTTGGAAATGCGATAGGTGGAAGGAGGTTAAGGTGAGGGTGATAGGCCGGGGTGGGGGCGGAGAGGTCAGGAAGAAGATTGCAGGTTTGGAGGGTCCTCACTTTTTCCCACCAGTCAATGAAGGTAAGCATGCAGGTACAGCAGGTAGTGAAGAAAGCTAATAGCATGCTGGCCTTCATAACGAGGGATTGAGTATAGAAGCAAAGAGGTTCTTCTGCAGCTGTACAGGGCCCTGGTGAGACCGCACCCTGGAATATTGTGTGCAGTTCTGGTCTCCAAATTTGAGGAAAGACATTCTGGCTATTGAGGGAGTGCAGCATAGGTTCAAGAGGTCAATTCCTGGAATGGTGGGACTATCTTAAGTTGAAAGATTGGAGCGACTGGGCTTGTATACCCTTGAGTTTAGAAGACTGAGAGGGGATCTGAATGAGACGTATAAGGTTATTAAAGGATTGGACACTCTGGAGGCAAGGAGCATGTTTCCGCTGATGGGTGAGTCCTGAACCAGAGGACACAGCTTAAAAATAAGGAATAGGCCACTTAGGACAGAGATAAGGGCAAACTTCTTCACCCAGAGAGTGGTGGGTGTGTGGAATGCTCTGCCCCAGAAGGCAATGGAGGCCCAGTATCTGGTTTCGTTTAAGAAAGAGTTGGAGATAAGGCAGGAACAGGATACTGATTTGAGGATGATCATAATGAATGGTGGTGCAGGCTCGAAGGACAGAATGGCCTACTCCATCTATTGGCTATTGTAGTTGCCTTTATTCAGCTGTAATACCGTTACTCCTGATTCTATCTTCTCCCTGTCAAATTGTAGAGTAAGTTCAATCATATTATGATCACTCCCTTCTAGGGGTTCCTTCACCTTATCAAGTCTGCCTGATTGCATAACATTAAATCCAGTATTCCTGTTCCCCAGTGGACTCCACCACAATCTACTCCAAAAAGCTATCTCCTAGAAGTTCCAAAAATTCCTTTTCTTGCAAGTCACTACCAATCTGATTTTCCTAGTCAAGAATGTGGTGCTGGAAAAGCACAGCAGGTCAAGCAGCATCCCAGGAGCAGGAGAATCGACATTTCAGGCAAGAGCCCTTCATCAGGAATTCCTGATTAAGGGCTCTTGCCGGAAACAAGTTGTCCTGCTCGGATGCTGCCTGACCCACTGTGCTTTTCCAGCACCACACTCTTGACTCTGATCTCCAGCATCTGCAGTCCTCACTTTCTCCCAGTCGAACTACATTTTGAAATTCCTGCATAATAACTGTAACTTTGCCTTTCTGACACATCTTTTCTATCTTTTGGTGTATCCTTCACCCCAGCTCCTGAGTACTGTTTGGAAGCCTGTACGTAACTCCAGCTATGTTCTTTTTTCCCCTTTGCAGTTTGTCAATTCGACCCACATAGATTCTACACCATCTGACCCTAACTTTGTTTCCTATATCAATTCAATTTAATTTATTACTAATAAGGTAACTGGACCCACTCTGCTCAACTACTTTTTGATAGAATGTATAATCCTTGAATATTCAGCTCCCAATCCTGATTCCCTTGCAGCCACATCCCTGGCATGAACCAGATGGCTGTAAAGGAATTGATGTCACACAGTCTGACTGTGATCACACATGGTCCAGTCAGATGACGATATAATGGCAGTTGATGTGAAATGAGGCAGTAACACAACATTATCCTGAATTTTCTCAGGAATGCTGAATATTGCAATCTCCACCACAGCTGGCCTCCCAAGGCTGAGGACCATCCCCTCCAAAGGGACCAGGAGTTGCAGCTGTCCTGTCTGCTCCCATTTCATCTCCTTTCTATTCTGTGCTATGCTGCCCAATAAGAGAGGAGGTTGTAGTGGTTGTGATGCACATATTGTCACTAAATCAGAAACATGAATACTGCATTGAAAAGTATGCTGACTAGCAGTGTTGGATGGCATAGTGGGTCAGTGGTTAGTGCTGCTGCTTCACAGCAACAGGGACCCGGGTTCAATTCCACCCTCGGGCGACTGTATGTATGGAGTTTGCACATTCTTCCTGTCTGCATGGGTTTCCTCCGGGTGCTCCGGTTTCCTTTCTCAGGCAAAAGATGTGCAGGTTAGGTGAACTGGCCGTGCTGAATTCCCCATAGTGTTCAGGGATGTGTAGGTGAGGTGCATTAGTCAGAGGTAACTGTAGAGTAAGAGGGTTGGAGAATGGGTCTAGGTGGATTATCTTCGGAGGGTTGGTGTGGACTTGGGCCGAAGGGCCTGTTTCCACGTTAGGGATTCTATGGGATCTATGAAGTTAGCAAGTTTTGAGAGGATTTGTAGCTCAGGTTGAGGTTCTGGATGTAAGTTTGCTCGCTGAACTAGAAGGTTCGTTTTGAGCCGTTTTGTCACCGTACTAGGTAACATCTTCAGTGAGCTGCCAAATGAAGCACTGGTAGTATAGCCAGCTTTTTATGTTTGAGTTTCCTTGGGTTGGTGATGTCATTTCCTGTTCCTTTTCTCAGTGGGTGGTAAATGGGATCCAAATCAATGTGTTTGTTGATAGAGTTCCAGTTGTAATGCTATGCTTCGAGGAATCCTTTTGCATGCCTCTGGCTTGTCGTAGGATGGATGTGTTGTCCCAATCGAAGTGGTGTCCCTCCTCATCCGTATATAAGGATACTAGTGAGAGTGGGTCGTGTCATGTCGTTTTGTAGCATCACCATAGGAAATGACGTCACCAACCCAAGGAAACTCAAACATTTAAATAGAAAGTGGACTACACTACCAGTGCTTCATTTGGAGACTTGCTGAAGCTTACCTAGTAGGGTGACGAAATATCCGAAAGCAAACCTACATCCAGATTCTATGAAGTGTTGGTAGGAGTATAGATTGATGTTCATTGTAAGTCCTGAGTGTGAGGAAATGCTGGTAGATGGTGTGATGGGAAGGAGATGCAGTTGATCACTCTAACCAGCCATGTGGTCATTTCACTATTTGTAGTAATGCTGCAGGTAGTCTTGATAACCTGCTGTAAACCCTAAATCCAAAAATAAAATGGGAGAAACTATAGGTCTGGCAGCATTTATGGAGAAAGAAACAGTTATGGTTTCAATTTTAGAATGAACCTTATTCAGAATAATTGTTACTAATGTTTCAGCACCACATCAATCACCTGGAACCCTCTGCACAGATGATCCATTTCTTTGTTTTAAATCACAGCAACATAATTTGGTGCTGCATGTGAGCTTGCCTTTGTGGGGTCCCTGCTGAGTGCACAGACAACCAGGAGCAAGATGAGGATGGGAAAAGCCAATCATGTGTCCAGGTGGCCTCGTAATAATGCTGCTAATGAGGTGATCCAACAAAAGGGACAGAGGCAGATCACAAACCAGGAACCCCACCCTGCCCAAAAAATGGCATGGATTAAAGGTATTGTCAGATCTATGAAAACTCTTTGCTTAATCCAATCCCTGTCTGGTGTCAGTGATATTCACGTGCACCATCAAATTGATGTCTGATGTTCCTCACTTCCATGGAGAATCAAAATTAATGATTTAATGGCTGACTCCAGTATTTGACTAGCACTTGGTGTAAAGGTAGATCCACTTTAAATAACAAATTTGCAAAGACATTTACTTGTCCAGGGTGTTTCTAGTTCAAGGGTGTGAAAATCGTTCATTGGATGGCTGATTTGATGTAGCTGCCTGCAGTGTTCAAAATGGCCACATGGGGGTGATGGAGGCTCATGTAATACCAGAAATTATACTTGAGGACTTCAAAATTTCATGATCTGGAGATGCTGGTGTTGGACCAAGTTGACAAAGTTAAAAATCTCACAACACCGTATAGTCCAACACGTTTATTTGGAAGTACAAGCTTTCAGAGCACTACTTCAGGTAGCTAGTGAACCTGGGATGGAAAAGTGTTGCTGGAAAAGCGCAGCAGGTCAGGCAGCATCTAGGGAACAGGAGAATCGACGTTTCGGGCATTAGCCCTTCTTCAGGAATGAGGAAAGTTGGTCCAGCAGGCTAAGATAAAAGATAGGGAGGAGGGACTTGGGCTGGACCAACTTTCCCCATTCCTGAAGAAGGGCTAATGCCCGAAACGTCGATTCTCCTGT
>NC_057729.1:60146657-60178054 GCF_004010195.1 Chiloscyllium plagiosum | reverse complement strand
ATAAGGCGTTGGGGTCCGGGGAAGCGAAAATCATGGAGCAGGTGGAGGGCGTGGGTGGTGTCCCGAACGTAGGTGGGGAGTTCTTGGACTAAGGGGGACAGGACGGTGTCAAGGTATGCGGAGATGAGTTCGGTGGGGCAGGAGCAGGCGGAGACAATGGGTCGGCCGGGGCAGTCAGGTTTGTGGATTTTGGGCAGGAGGTAGAAGCGGGAGGTGCGGGGTTGTGGGACTATGAGGTTGGAGGCGGTGGATGGGAGATCCCCCGAGGTGATGAGGTTATGGACGGTCTGGGAGATGATGGTTTGGTGGTGGGGGCTGGGGTCATGGTCGAGGGGGCAGTAGGAGGAGGTATCTGCGAGCTGGCGTTTGGCCTCAGCGGTGTAGAGGTCGGTGCGCCAAACTACTACCGCGCCTCCCTTGTCTGCTGGTTTGATAGTGAGGTTGGGGTTGCAACGGAGTGAGTGGAGGGCTGCGCGTTCCGAGGGTGAGAGGTTGGACTGGGTGAGAGGGGTGGGGGAGTTCAGGTGGTGGTTAATATCGCGGCGGCAGTTGGCTATGCAGAGGTCGAGGGCAGGTAGGAGGCCAGCACGGGGTGTCCGAGGGTGAGAGGTTGGAGTGGGAGTCCGAAGGGTGAGAGGTTGGAGTGGGTGGAGCTAGTGATCCTGTTCTACTAGCTACCTGACGGAGGAACAGCACTCTGAAAGCCTGTACTTCCAAATAAACCTGTTGGACTATAACTTGGTGTTGTAAGATTTTTAACTTTGCCAAATTTCAATTTACATTAATAGTTCATAAGGAAACAGACCTTTCATAAGAACTAGGAACAAAAGTAGGCCGTCTGGCCCTTCAAGCCGACTCCGCAATTCAGTAAGATGGGACTAAACACAAGGATTAAATCAGAAGTATGACTGAGGACATGATCATAGTTTTGGAAATTTACGTCTTAGTGGAGGGATAATAAGAGGTTAAGGGATTACAATCTAATCGAGGGCTTCAGTTGAATTAAGAACATAAAAATAAGAATGGGTTATTCAGCCTGTCCAGCCATCAAACAACATCATGACTGGTCTGCCTTAAGCCTTAAGTTTTCTTTAATGCCAGTTCTTTTTAACCCTCAACTCCCTAATATTTCAAAAAAAATTATCTACCTCTTATTATTTTCTCAGAATACCTTGTGATCTAGCCCCCACAGCTCTTTGGGGTACTGAATTCCAGACATTTACCGTGCTTTGGGAAAAAATTCTTTTGCATCTTATTCAAGATTCCTCTCCCACTGGCAGGAATATCCTATCAATTTCTTCCCTGTCAAGCCCCCTCAGGATCTGAAATAAAAACTAATTGCTGAAGAAACTCAGCAGATCTGGCAGCATCTGTGGAGACAGAAACCGAGTTAACATTTTCAAAACCTGATAGAATTTCAGAACTGAGTGGCTAGAAAATACCAGTGTTTACCTTGTAGACAGAGGGAGGAGAATTAAACCAAACAGAGTATCCAGAGTAAAAGACATAGGGAGTGCTCGAGGAGCAATGGGGATGTAAAATGGGTAAATCGTGTGTGAAAAGGAGAAAATGGGTTTCGACCTCTAGTCCAAAGAACTATGTATCCTTTTTGAAAGTCTTCAATATTTTGGCGTCAAATTTGAGAAGACTGGTTTAAAGTTAAAATTCATACAACACCCAGTTATAGTCCAACAGGTTTATTTGGAAGCACTAGCTTTCAGAAGAAGGAGCAGCACTCTGAAAGCTAGTGCTGTCAAATAACCCTGTTGGGCTGTAATTGAGTGTTGTATGATTTTTAATTTTGTCCACCCCAGTCCAACACCAGTTCCTCCAAGTCAAAAAGACTGACGCAAGTGACATCAGGGAAGAAAGCAATGATTCCTGGAAAGCTTATCAATATGGATTTTTAAAAATGTGATGAAGGGAAGAAAAAGCCTTGTGAAAAGATATTTGAAGCAATTTCATCTATGTTCCCCGATAAAGGTACACCCAATGAGCTGAAGGAAAAGTACAAAGAATTGACAGAGCAACAGCTTCCTGGAGTGCTACCACCAGAGTGAACTCCAAATATTGATGGATCAAATGCTAGATCAGTTCAATGAGAACAGAGCTTACATACTGTGTTTTGTTGGTGTTGTTTAAATATGACTGTTTTCTACACCCTTTTCATGCGATGCCTAATACATACAAATGCAGAACTCCTGAGACCAGAGCAGAGACAGAACAATGTATACCAGATTGCTGTTTGTTTATGAATAAAGCAAAGGATTTTGGAGTGGACTTAATGGCTGAAAGAATTAAACCACCACCTAAACGTCCTGGTGGCCATCCAAATAGCACAAGCCAACACAGTACACCAGCAATGAACCAATCTGAGTCCAAAGATAAAGATAGTGACAGGGAGGCTCAGCGATACTGGAGGTGCAATAAAGATGAACAACGGCTATACCCCAAATGTTGACTTCTCCACCTCATGATGTTGTCTGGATTCCTGTCTACACAGTTTGCAGTGGCAGGGAATTCCACAGGCTCACCATTCTCTGGGCAAAGAAATTTCTCCTCATCTCAGTCCTAAAAGGCTTCCCATGTCCTTAACCTGTGACCCCCTGGTTTTGGACTCCGCAGTTATCAAGAATATCCTTCCTGTATTTACCCTGTCAGACTTTTATAGACTTCTGTGAGATACCCTACTCAATCTTCATTTTTATAAACTCCAGTTAATATCCTAATCAATCCAATCTCTCCCTGTACATACGTCATTCTAGGAATTGGTCTATGGGTAAACTTCATTCGCACTGCCTTAATAGCTAGAATGGCCTTCCTCAAATCAGTAGATCAAAACTGCACTTAAAATTTAAGATGCAACAAGACATCTCTGCTCCTGTACTCAAATCCTCTTGTGATGAAGGCTAATGCATCTTTTGCTACCTTCACCACCTGCAGCATATGCACGCTTACCTTCAGTTTCTGGTGTACAAGGACACTCAGGTCTCATTTGCTATTTCCCAAACGATCACTATTCAGATACTCTGCCTGCCTGTTCTTGCTACAAAAGTAATGGATTAGGTGACAGTGGCCTGTTTGGTCTTGGATGGTGTCAAGCTTCTTGAGTGGTGTTGGAGATGCGATTATTTAAGCTAATGGACAATTTTCCATCACAATCCTGACTTGTGCCTTGTCGATGGCAAACAGGCTCTGGGGAGTCAAGAGGTGAATTAGTCACTGCAAGAGGAGTCCTAGCCTCTGACCTGACTATATAATTCAGTTTCTAGTCAATTATAAACCTGTGAAGATTGATAATGGGTAATTCAGGAATGGTGATGCCATTGAATGATATGGGGTGATGGTTAGATTATCTCTTGTTGGAGATGGTTATTGCCTGGCATTTGTGTGGCACAAATGTCATTTGCCAGTTATCAGCCCAAACCATGATATTGTGCAAGTGTTGTTGTATTGGCACATGCACTGTTTCAGTATCTGCAGAGTCATGAACTGTGCTGAACATGGTGCAGTCGTCGGCAAATCTCCCGACTTCTGACCATATGACAGAGGGAAGGTCATTGATGAAGCAGCTGAAGGTGATTGGACCAGGGATACTACCCCTGGGGACTCCTGCAGAGATGTCCTGAAGCTGAGGTGACTGACCTCCAACAACCACAACCATCTTCCTATGTGCCAGGTATGACTCCAACCAGCAGAAAGTATTCTGCGCTCTTTTGTCCATGTTTGAGCCAAGGCTGTAATGAGGTTAGGAGCTGTGTGGCCCTGGCAGAACCTAAACTGGGCGTCACTGAGCAGGTTATTGCTGAACAGGTGCTGCTTGATAGCACTGTTGATGACACCTTCCATCACTGTAACTGAGAATCAAGAGTAGACTGCTGGGGCAATAATTGACCAGGTTGGATTTTCCCTCCTTTTTGTGAACCAGACATAGCTGAGCAATTTTCCACATCAAGTGGATTCCAGTGTAACTGTGCTGGAAGAGTTTTGAGAAGATGGGTAGCTCAAATTGAGGTCCTGGATGCAGGTTTGCTCGCTGAGCTGGAAGGTTCATTTTCAGACGTTTTGTCACCCTACTAGGTAACATCATTAGTGAGCCTCCAGATGAAGCACTGGTGGTTTGGCCCATTTTCTATTTATGTTTGCGTTTCCTTGGGTTGGTGACATTAATTCCTGTTCTTTTTCTCAGATAGTGGTAAATGGGATCCAAGTCAATGTGTTTGTTGATAGAGTTCTGGTTGGAATTCTCGTGCATGTCTCTATTTGGCTTGTCCTAGGATGAATGTGTTGTCCCAGTCAAAGTGGTGTCCTTCCTCATATGTATGTAAGGATACTAGTGAGAGTGGGTCATGTCTATTTGTGGATGGTTGATGTTCATGTATCCTTGTGGCTAGATGTCTGACTATCCAATGCAGTGTTTGTTACAGTTTTTGCAAGGTCTTCTATAAATGACATTAGTTTTGTTTGTTGTTTCTGTAGAGTCTTTCAAGTTCATTAGCTGTTGTTTTAGTGTGTTGGTGGGTTTGTGGGCTACCATGATGCCAAAGGGTCTGAGTAGTCTGGCAGTCATTTCCGAGATGTTTTGATGTAAGGGAGAGTGGCTAGGGTTTCTGGACGTGTTTTGTCGTCTTGTTTGGGTTTATTGCTGAGAAATCGGCGAACTGTGTTCATTGGGTACCCGTTCTTTTTGAATACACCGTATAGGTGATTTTCCTCTGCTCTTTGTAGTTCCTCTGTGCTGCAGTGTGTATTGGCTCATTGAAATAATGTTCTAATGCAGCTTTGTGGATGTTGGGGTGATTGCTTCTGTAGCTCAATATTTTGTCCGTATGTGTTGTTTTCCTGTAGACGCTGGTTTGAAGTTCCCCATTGGCTGTTTGCTCTACTACGATATATAGGAATGGCAGTTTGTTGTTATTTTCCTCCTCTTCAGTGAATGTTATGCCAGTAAGGGTATTATTGATGGTCTTGAAGGTTTCCTCTGATTTGTTTCATTTATTGATGACAAAGGTGTCATCCACGTAGTGGACCCAAAGTTTGGGTTGGATGGTTGGCAGAGCTGTTTGTTCAAGTCTCTGCATTACTGCCTCTGCTAAGAACATGGAACAATACAGCCCAGAACAGGCCCTTCGGCCCTCAATGTTGTGCCAATATGTGAACTAATCTAAGCCCATCCCCCTACACTACACCATCATCATCCATGTGCTTATCCAAGGATTATTTAAATCTCCCTGAATTAACTACTTTGGCAGATAAGGCATTCCATGTCCTTACCACTGTCTGAGTAAAGAACCTGCCTCTGACATCTGTCTTAAATCTATCACCCCTCAATTTGTAGTTATGCCCCCTCGTATAAGCTGACGTCATCGTCCTAGGAAAAAGACTTTCACTGTCTACCCTATCTAATCCTCTGATCATCTTGTATGTCTTTATCAAATCTCCTCTTAGCCTTCTTCTTTCCAATGAGAACAAACCCAAGTCTCTCAGCCTTTCCTCATAAGACCTTCCCTCCAGACCAGGCAACATCCTGGTAAATCTCCTCTGCACCTTTTCCAACGCTTCCACATCCTTCCTGTAATGGGGTGACCAGAACTGTACCCAATATTCCAAGTGCGGCCGCCCTAGCGTTTTGTATAGTTGCAGCACGACATTTCAGCTCTGGACTTCAATCCCTCTACCAATAAAACCTAACACACTGTATGCCTTCTTAACAGTACTATCAACATGGGTGGCAAATTTCAGAGATCTATGTATATCCACACTACCACAAATCTTTCCATTGACCCAGTATCTGCCTTCCCGTTATTCTTCCCAAAGTGAGTCCCTCACATTTAGTTGCATTGAACTCCATTTGCCACCTCTCAGCCCAATTCTGCAGTTTATCCAAGTCCCCCTGCAACCTGTAACATTCTTCCACACTGTCCACCACTCCACCGACTTTAGTGTCATCTGCAAATTTACTAATCCATCCACCTATGCCTGTGTCTAAGTCAATTATAAAAATGACAAACAGCAGTGGTCCCAAAACAGATCTTGTAGCACACCACTAGTAACTGGACTCCAAACTGAATATTTTCCATAAACCACCACTCGCTGCCTTCTTTCAGAAAACTGGTTTCTAATCCAAACTGCTAAATCACCATCAATCCCATGCCTCTGCATTTTCTCCAACAGCCTACCATGTGGAACCTTATCAAAGGCTTTACTGAAGTCCATGTACACCACGTCAACTGCTCTGATATAGGCGATCCCATGGGTGTTCCATTGATTTGTCTGTAGGTTTTGTTGTTGAAGGTGAAGTGGGGATAAGGCATAGGTCCACTAGGTTGATGATGTCCTTGCTGATGAAATTAGTGGTGTTTGGTGTATGTGTCTTTGATTCTTCTAATAATGTAGTCAGTGTTTCCTTGGCCAGGCTGATGTTGATGAATGTGAACAGACCTGTTACATCAAAGGAGACCATTATTTCATCCGCTTCTATCTTGGTGTCTTTGGTCTTCAGGAATTCTTGGGTAGAGTGGATGGAGTGGCGTGAGTCTTCGACTAAGTGTTTTAGTCTTTGGTGTAGCTCCTTGGCCAGTCTGTAAGTTGGTGTTCCAGGTACCCGAGCCACTCCCCCCTACATCAAAGACATCTCGGAAATTACTACCAGACTACTCAGACCCCTTGGCATCATGGGAGCCCACAAACCCACCAACACACTAAAACAGCAGCTAATGAATTTGAAAGACCCCATACAGACAGCAAGCAAAACTAATGTCATTTACAAAATACTTCGCAAGGACTGTAACAAACACTACATTGGACAAACAGGCAGAAAACTAGCCACCAGGATACATGAACATCAACCAGCCACAAAAAGACATACTTTCTAGTATCCTCACATACGGATGAGGAAGGACACCACTTTGACTGGGACAACACATCCATTCTAGGACGAGCCAAACAGAGAGACGCACAAGAATTCCTAGAAGCATGGCATTCCAACCGGAACACTATCAACAAATGTGTTGACTTGGATCCCATTTACCACCCCTGAGGAAAATAACAGGAAATGACATCACCATACAAAATGATGTCACCACAGGAAATGACATCACCAACCCAAGGAATCCCAAATAGAAAGCGGGCTGCATCACCAGTGCTTCATCTGGAGGCTCACTGATTATGTTAATAGTATGGAATGTCTGAAAATGAACATTCTAACTCAGTGAGCAAACCTATATCCTGTACTTGACAAGAGGAGCAGCAAGTTCTAGAGCACGTCTTCAGTACTATTTCCAGAATGTTGTCAGGGCCAATTGTTTTTGCAGTGTCCCATGTCTCAAGCTGTTTCCCCTATTGATACATTTGAATCAATGAAGGAAGGAATAGTGTCATATATATCTAGTGATGGTGCTTCCAGGGCTTCTGCAATTTCTCTTCAAGGTTGGCCTCAAGGGGTCTCTACTCTGGGTACAGCAACGATTGCTCCAGGGGACGCCAGCTCCTCATGCCACCACTGTCTTGCCAACATCAAGAGTCCCCGTTCTGGGCCTAACAAAGTCAGGAGTCCCCACTTGGGGCATCAACACTGCCACAGTCAATGACCTGACACTGCCACCAAGAGACCGCTTATAGCCAGCCACAGCCGAGAGTTCCTGCTCTGGGCCTATCAAGCTCAAGAGTTGCTGCTCTGGACAACAGTACTTCCATGACCAACAAACAATCGTTATTTTTCAATGTATAATTTCAGTTACATCACACTGTAAACTTTTGCTATAAATTCTGTGCCTTACAATTGTGTCCTCCACAACCACCTGATGAAGGCTAGTGCTTCCAATTAAACCTGTTGGACTATAACCTGGTGTTGTGTGATTTTTATCCATGACCAACGTGCAACATCAGGAAGATGAAGAGAAGAAGGAAAGGATGTGACCAGCCTGAGGGACATGGGCTCAGTTGCCTGAACACTATCCACAGTGCCCCGCCACCACATATAACATGGAGTGAATGGAATTGGCTGAAGGCTGGGATCTGACGCTGGGGACCACTCGGACACTGAGTTGGATCATCCACTCGGTATTTCTGGCTGAAGATTGCTGTGAAAGCTTCAGCCTTATCTTTTGCCCTGATGCGCTGGGCTCTTCCATGATTGAGGAGGGGGATATTTGTGGAGTCTCCTCCTCCAGTGAGTTGTTGAATTGTCCACCATAATTCCCGACCGGATGTGGCAGGACGGCAGAGCTTGGATCTGATCCTTTGGTTCTGGTGCATTGCTCTGTCCATCACTTGCTGCTTTTACTGTTTGGTGGCTTCAGCAGGTTAACACTGCATTTTCAGGTCTGCCTGGTGCTGCTCCTGGCCTGTCCTCCTGCCCTCTCCATTGAACCAGGGTCAATCCTCTGGTTTGATGGTAATGGTTGAGTGGGGGATATGCCGGGCCACGAGGTTACAGATTGTGCTGGAGTACAGCCCTGCTGCTGCTGATGGCCCACAGCACCTCATGGATGCCCAGTCTGGAGTTGCTAGATCTGTTTGCAGTCTGTCCCATTTAGCACGGGCATAGTGCCACACAACACGATAGAGGGTATTCTCAATGTGAAGGTGGGACTTTGTCTCCACAAGGACTGTGCGGTGGTTATTCTTACTGATACTGTCATGGACAGATACATCTGCAGCCGGCAGATTGGTAAGAATGGGGTCAGGTCTGTTTTTCCCTCTTGTTGGTTCCCTCACCACCTGACGCAGACCCAGTCTAGCGGCTGTATCCTTTAGGACCTGACCAGCTCGATCAGTAGTGCTGCTGCCGAGCCACTCTTAGTGGTGAACATTGAAACCCCCCGCACCGAGAGGATATTATGTGTCCATACCGTCCTCAGTGCTCCTCCAAGTATTGTTCAACATGGAGGAGTACTAATTCATCAGCCGAGGGAGGACGGTATGTGGTAATCAGCAGGAGGTTTCCTTGCTCATGTTTAACCTGAAGCTGTGGGACTTCATGGGGTCCAGAGTCAATGTTGATGAGTCCCAGGGCTATTCCCTCCAGAGTGTATCCCTCTGTGCAGCCACCTCTGCTGGGTCTGTCCTGTTGGTGTAAATGGGCATATCCAGGGATGGTGATGTTGAACTGGAAGGGGGATTTCCACTGCACCATAGGAGCCTCTAAATCATTGTTAGAGATTTTAGATGGTTCTGCTCCAAGCACTGGGCCTTGCAATAGCCCACTTGTCATAGCCTGCCAACCTGAGAAAGACCAGTGGAGTGCCACAAGAATCGCTGCTGGGTCCACTGCTTTTCGTCATTTATATAAATGATTTGGATGTGAGCATAAGAGGTATAGTTAGTAAGTTTGCAGATGACACCAAAATTGGAGGTGTAGTGGACAGCGAAGAGAGTTACCTCCGATTACAACAGGATCTTGATCAGATGGGCCAATGGGCTGAGAAGTGGCAGATGGAGTTTAATTCAGATAAATGTGAGGTGCTGCATTTTGAGAAAGCAAATCTTAGCAGGACTTATACACTCAATGGTAAGGTCCTAGGGAGTGTTGCTGAACAAAGAGACCTTGGAGTGCAGGTTCATAGCTCCTTGAAAGTGGAGTCGCAGGTAGATAGGATAATGAAGAAGGCGTTTGGTATGCTTTCCTTTATTGGTCAGAGTATTGAGTACAGGAGTTGGGAGGTCATGTTGCGGCAGTACAGGACATTGGTAAGGCCACTGTTGGAATATTGTGTGCAATTCTGGTCTCATTCCTATCGGAAAGATGTTGTGAAACTTTGAAATGGTTCAGAAAAGATTTACAAGGATGTTGCCAGAGTTGGAGGATCTGAGCTACAGGGAGAGGCTGAACAGGCTGGGGCTGTTTTCCCTGGAGCGTCGGAGGCTGAGGGGGTGACCTTATAGAGGTTTATAAAATCATGAGGGGCATGGATAGGGTAAATAGACAAGATCCTTACCTTTGGGTGGGGGAGTCCAGAACTAGAGGGCATAGTTTTAGAGTCAGAGGGGAAAGATATAAAAGAGACCTAGGGGGCAACGTTTTCACGCAGAGGGTGGTATGTGTATGGAATGAGCTGTCAGAGGAAGTGGTGGAAGCTGGTACAATTACAACATGGTAAAGGTATCTGGATGGGTGTATGAATAGGAAGGGTTTGGAGGGATATGGGCCGGGTGCTGGCAGGTGGGACTAGATTGGGTTGGTATTTCTGGTCGGCATGGACGGGTTGGACCAAAGGGTCTGTTTCCGTGCTGTACATCTCTATGACCCATTTATTCCTACTCCCTGCCTGCTAACTAATCCTTGGTCCAAGATAATATATTACTCCATCTTATCCACTATAATTTTGTTTAATGATTCCATATGACAGATTTTATTATAAGCCTTCTGAAAATCCAAATACAGAGGTACCTCAATTATCCAAATACCAATTATCCAAAGTAGACCTTGAGGTCCTGATGGCAACATTACATCCAACGGTGATCGCATCTTTTGTTTACAGTGATTAAACAGGCACCGTCTCCAAGTGACTGACCTCCTGCCCTCTCTCTCTCCCCACACTTTCCCTGGAGTTCTACACAGGGGTGACCCTAAACCTCCCTGCCCCAGATAATCTCTCCAACATTGTCCGTACAGGGCAAAGGTGGAACCTGTTAAAAAAGCTGTGTGTGTGTGTACGTGTGTGTGTGTACGTGTGTGTGTGTACGTGTGTGTGCACTATTTGGAGACCGACCCCATAAAGGCAGCTGCAGCAGTCTTGTTGGTGTACAGTCCAGCTGCCCCGGATAGGGGGCGGGAGTGTACGGGGTTTGGGGGGGCAGGCAGGGGGCGATTTTGGGGGCAGGGGGAGGTTTGAAGAGTCGCAGGAATCAACATTAACTTTGCTTTCTTCTACCAAGTCAAAAACTGTGTCGCTGGAAAAGCACAGCAGGTCAGGCAACGTCCGAGGAGCAGGAGAAGTAGGTGTTTTGGGCATAAGTCGTTCATGATAAAGGAACTTCTCCTGCTTCTTGGATGCTGCTTGACCGGCTGCGCTTTTCCAGCACCGCACCTTTTGATTCTGATCTCCAGCATCTGCAGCCCTCACTTTCTCCTTTCTTTCTACAGATGCTGCCAGTGATTTGTTTTTGCTTCAGAACTCTACCGTCTGCAGTTTTTTGTTTTATTTGTAGAAAGGTTACTATTTTCCTGTTACTGAGAGCTGCCTGTTTGATCTAGACTTCCCTGTTTTCTCCCTTTCTTAAACACGAGTGATTGCTGGGCCTCTTGCTGAGATATTTGTATCATCGATAGTCACAGGTGAGGTGCCGGAAGACTGGAGGTTGGCAAACGTGGTGCCACTGTTTAAGAAGGGCAGTAAAGACAAGCCAGGGAACTATAGACCGGTGAGCCTGACCTCGGTGTTGGGCAAGTTGTTGGAGGGAATCCTGAGGGACAGGATGTACATGTATTTGGAAAGGCAAGGACTGATTAGGGATAGTCAACATGGCTTTGTGCGTGGGAAATCATGTCTCACAAACTTGATTGAATTTTTTGAAGAAGTAACAAAAAGGATTGATGAGGGCGGAGCTGTAGATGTGATCTATATGGACTTCAGTAAGGCATGGATAGGATAAATAGACAGTCTTTTCCCTGGGGTCGGTGAGTCCAGAACCAGAGGGCATAGGTTTAGGGTGAGGGGGGAAAGATATAAAAGAGACCTAAGGGGCAACTTTTTCATGCAGAGGGTGGTACGTGTATGGAATGAGCTGCCAGAGGATGTGGTGGAGGCTGGTACAATTGCAACATTTAAGAGGCATTTGGATGGGTATATGAATAGGAAGCGTTTGGAGGGATATGGGCCGGGTGCTGGTAGGTGGGACTAGATTGGGTTGGGGCATCTGGACGGGTTGGACCGAAGGGTCTGTTTCCATGCTGTACATCTCTATGACCCTATGGTGGATCATGTTAAATAGCAGATCCCTTCTGATTAGTTGCAACAAGTGCAGTATTAACTGTAGGAGAAAGTGAGGGCTGCAGATGCTGGAGATCAGAGCTGAAAAATGTGTTGCTGGAAAAGCGCAGCAGGTCAGGCAGCATCAAAGGAACAGGAGAATCAGGAAGAAGGGCTTATGCCTGAAACGTCGATTCTCCTGTTCCTTTGATGCTGCCTGACCTGCTGCGCTTTTCCAGCAACACATTTTTCAGTCTTAACTGTAGCCAACTTCCAAAACTCTTGGAACAGTGTCCAAAATTAGATGTCATTCTGCAATTAGACAATATTGTCTGGATAATCTTGAATTGTTCAAACAATTACGGTGACAACTCAGTCTAGATTGTCAGTTGGGTTTGTTGTGGGGGCTGGAAACTACCTATTAACATGGAGGGCCATGAGGACACACTTTGAATCAACCTGATCAGAGATGTTATTACACACCTCTTGGCAGATTGGTCTTGATCCCAGGTCTTCTGGCTGACAGATCACTGCCCATTAGAGCGTTTAGGGTTCTGTAGAAATGACATGTATGCATTGCACCTATTACAGGTCAACAGCCGTGCACTGCTTCATTTCTGAGGGCAATGCCCTGACCAGAGTCAACCTGTTTGGTTTAAAATGTGAACAAGCCTGGAGGTTAACTCCTAATCAGCATTAATAGGGTGTGTTTACCCTGCCAATACCTCTTGCAATGAGAATCCACTTGTCAACTCATCAACACTCTCTTCCCACACAATGTAAATGTTGGTTTTCCCCTTGAATTAGTATTTCCTGCAAATTATCCTGATCAGTGCAAGATGAAAATCTTCAAGCAAATGTCTTTTTTCAGCAATACTGAATTTTTTACGATCAAACTATCTTCTTCAACAATTGATCTATACTTCTAATCTGCAACCACCAGTTCAGAATTAATATAATATTGATAGATGGTTACCAATGCATCTACTATCTATCAATGCATCTACTGTCTCAAGTTGTCTCTTAATTCTCTAAAGTTATGGTCAATAATTTTCACATGAATTTGTCAACCTCCAGTGCCATCAGCACTTGCCCTTCACTCCTCCCTAGGACATCTTGACACCAAGAACAGCTACGTAAGAATCCTCCTCATTGACTACAGTTCAGCCTTCAACACTATTATCCCCTCGAGACTGATTACTAAACTTAGTGATCTCGGGATTAAGCCCCAGTCTCTGCAACTGGATCCTCAGTTTCCTGACCCACAGGCCACAATCAGTGAAGATTGGGGACAATATTTCATCCTCACTAACACTCAACACTGAAGCCTCCCCAGGGGTGTGTACTCAGCCCTGTATTGTACTCCCTGTACACCCATGACTGCGTCACCAAACACCAGACTAATGCCATTTACAGGTTCACTGATGACACCATCATAGTTGGTCGAATCTCAGATGACAATGAAACAGACTACATCAGGAGGCAGAAGACCTAGAAAAATGGTGCACTGAGAACAATCTCGCTCTCAATGCCGGCAAACCCAAGGAACTCATTATTGACTTTCAGCGGGGTGGTACTCATGCCCCCCCTACACATTAACAGCACAGAGGTGGAACGAGTGGAGAGTGTCAAGCTCCTGGGAGTGGTCATCCACAACAAACTTTCTTAGACTCCTCACGTGGACACACTGGTTACAAAGGCCCAACAATGTCTCTTCTTCCTCAGGCAGCTGAGGAAATTTGGCATGACGGTGAATACCCTTGCCGACTTTTATAGGTGCACCAAGAGCATTGTGTCTGGATGTATCACTATCTGGTATGGCAACTGTACCATTCAAGATCGGAGACGGTTACAGAGAGTGGGGAACTCAGCCCGGACAATCACAAAGGCCAACCACCCATCTACAGAATCCATCTACCAGGCCCACTGTCAAGGAAAGGCCCCCAGCATTCTCAAAGATCCATCCCACCCTGGCAATGTTTTTCTACAACCTCTACCATCGGGGAGAAGGTACAGAAGCTTGGACACACGCAGCAGCCGGTTTCGTAACAGTTTCTACCCTACTGTTGTTAGAATGCGGAATGGCCTCACAAATTCTTAACATTCGCCTGTACCTGAGTTTTTGTTTTTGCTGCTGTTTCCCTATTATCTACTATCTATGCTACTTAACTCTGTGATCTGCCTGTATTGCTCGCACAACAAAGCTTTTCACTGTGCCTCGGTACACGTGACAATAAATTCAATTCAATTCATTAATCTCTCCAATAATTGCTTTTACTAATACAAATGTTTTTCAGTTCCACACACTCATGAGACACTTGGATCTCAGTTATTTCAGGGAATTTCTTGTGAAGACATACACAGTACTTTGGGCTTTTCTGTCATTTCTCTACTTTCTGTTGTAAATTCTTCTGTCTGCCTGTAATTGAATCACAATTGTCTTTAATAACGATTTTCTTTTTAAATACCTATAGATGCTTTTACAATTATTTTTTGTTTTTGCTACTTTATTCTCTGTTGGTTCTAAAGTTCTTCAATCTTCAAGTTTATAGCTCTTTTTGACATTTTTATAAGCCATCTCCTTTGTGATATGACCTCTAATTTCCATCTGCCATTGTGCACTGGCTTTTTCTGTTGGGTAGTTTAACCTTCAGTGAAGGTTTAGTTTTGAAAACAAGTTATTAGTTATTTAAATACTAGCTATTACCTTTCAACTGTCAAACTTTAAATGTATCTTCCAATCCATTGCAGCCAACTTCCTCCTTATCTTTACATCAGCCCTTATGTCGATTTAAGGTCCTGGATTCAGATTGAACTGTAAGAATTTTCAAACTTAATGGAAAATTCTGTCATGGTATGGTCTCTATTCCCTAAAGGTTCTTTTACAATAAGGTTACTCATTAACCCTTTCTCATTACATAAAACTAAATCTAAAATAGCCTGTGTCCTAGATGATCACCTGTCGTTCTTATTCCTGTACTTTAATAACACACACCGTGTACTCCAAC
Source organism: Chiloscyllium plagiosum (assembly GCF_004010195.1). NCBI lineage: Eukaryota > Metazoa > Chordata > Chondrichthyes > Orectolobiformes > Hemiscylliidae > Chiloscyllium > Chiloscyllium plagiosum. The sequence continues at coordinate 60,163,134 of NC_057729.1, read as the reverse complement.
CTTGGACTGGCCATTTCTCCTTCACCTCACTGACAGACTGAACCCTGTGACTTCCATTGACTACTAGACATTCCTTGTTCAATGTTTATTGCCCTTGCTGCTTGCCAACCTCGGTTGGATTTTAGTTTACATAAATGTTGCTCTCAGTGATCGTTAAGTTGCAGATTTCAGAGAATGCCGAGTACAATTGAAGTGCAAACCACTTCAGGGAGATCAGTTTTTCTTTCACTGACCCAATTTCACTTAACACTGACTGAGGCTCCAGAAGGAGCCGCACCTCTTCCCTTTGTGGTATTACTGATTAAACCAGTCTTGTAAATGATATGTTATAACAGCAGTTTTATCATTACGATAGAGAAGGAAGTGCCAATGATTGCAGCATGTGGGATACTTTGAGCCACATGGAGCTGTAACATTAGGGGAAGTGTGCAGAGCTGCAATTGTTCACATTTACCAGTGAAGCAGACAGCAGGTTACTCATGTTCTAAAGCCTTAGTTACTCCTGATTCTTCTTTTTCTCTGGATTGGTATCCTACCTGTCACCCTCAATGTTCATTTCCCCCAATACTGACACAGTGTAGCAGCAGTGTATGTCATCTACAAGATGCATCGCAGTGTCTTGATAAGGCCTCTTGACAGCATCTTCCAAACACACGACCACTTACACCAAGAAGACATTGCAAGTTCCCCTCCAATCCATTCACCATCCTGACTTGGAAATATATTACTGTTACCTCAGTATTATTGGGTCAAAATCTTGGAACGTCCTGCCTAACAGCATTGCGAGTCTACCTATGGCACATGGACGGCAGCAGTTCAAGAAGGCAGCTCACCCCTACCTTGTCCATGACAATTTAGAATTGGTAGTAAATGCTGGCTAAGACAATAAGACTCTCATTCCCTGGATTTATTTTTTGATTTGCTTGTTCAGATCTTGATAAATTATGTTGAATGGTTCACTTGATCCTCAAGTATTTTTAACCCTTGATGAGCCATCTCCCTCTCTTCTACTCCTCTATTTACTGCCCTCAGAAATTAACCAGCAAGCTCACTCATTGTCACCTTCACAGCAAAGTGATCGAAGTTACATTGACATGGGTTGCTTTGGTTTCTGCCAGGCCTAGTCAGCACTTGACTTCATTAAAATCCAAATGTAAACAAAGTTTCTGAACTCTATTATGAAGGGAGATGGTTGTTGGAAATCAATCATTTCAGTCCCAGGAGATCGTCAGGCTATCCTTGTCCTTAGAATCTTCCAACTGCTTCATCAATGGCCTTTCCTCCATCATAAAGTCTGAAGTAAAGATGTTTACTAATGATTGCAGTGTTTGGTATCATTCTCCACTCTTCCAGTACTGAGGAGATCCATGTCCATATGCAAGAAATCTTCACCCACATTCTTCTTGCACTGATGAGTGGCAAGTAACATTCCTGCATATGCCTAATAATGACAATTGCTAATGACAGAATCCAACTTTGAATTCATTGCTGAAATCCCCCTCTAACAACAGCCTGAGGGTTACCATTGACAAGAAATGCACTGATATGCTATTGTAAGTACAATAATGGGCTGGGAATCCTGCAGCAAGAAGCTCACTTCCCAAAGCCTGTCCACCATCTACAAGACTCGAGGTAGGAGTGTGATGGAATACTCCCTACATTTCTAGATTAGTGCAGATCTAGATCTCGAGGCTCAACACAATCCAGTACAAAACAGCTGACTATTTGGCATCTCACCTGCCACCATACGTATTCACACTGTCTCCCACAGAGACACAGTAGCAGCAGCGTGTACTATCCAACGATGGTATCTTCCAAACCCATGACCACTCCTACATAGAGGCACAGGGCAGCAGAAGCCATGGAAATACCACCAAAACTCAGCAGGTCTGGTAGATTCTGGGGAAAGAAAGCAGAGAGTAGACGTAGAGTCGCTGGACTCAAAACGTTAACTGTGTTTTCTGTCCACAGAGGCCACCAGACCTGCTGATTTGCCCAACCATTTCTGTTTCTGTTTCATCTCTGGGATCCGCAGTTCTTTGTAAAAATAGTTTTATGGAAATCCCACCACCTGTAAATTCCCCTCCAAGCCACCCACCATCCTGACCTGAAACTATATCATTGTTCCTTCGGTGTTGCTGGGTCAAAATGCTGAAATTCCCTCTCTAAGGGCATTGTGGTGGCTCAGTCTGCAGTGGGTCAAGAGGCAGCTCAGCCCCACTTTCACAAGGGACAATTAGGGATGGGCACCAACCTCTAACCTTGCCAGTGACACTCTTGTCATGTAGAAGAATAATATCTATCTTCTCAAAGGCAGTTGGGACAGCCTCAGCAGCAAAGGCCAGATCCATGAGTGGATCTGCTATTCATCTCAGTTCCTTCATGGGATGATGCATTCCTCCTTCCCTGTGTGAGGACACTTCCTCCTGTATTACTTATGCTGATGTTAATGGCTTTGGTATTTATTTGTTCTGACCTTGCCTATCAACTTGGAAATGTGCACAATGTCTGCTCTGTTGAGCCAGTTCACAATTTTTGAGACATAGAATGCCTACAGTGCAGAGAGAGGCCATTCAGCCCATCAAGTCTGCACTGATCCCCAGCCCCTCACCTACACATCCCTGGACACTGGGCGATTTAGCATAGCCAATGCACCTAACCTGCTCATCTTTAGCCTGTGGGAGGAAACCCACGCAGACACGGGGAGAACATGCAAACTCCACACAGACAGTCATCCAAGGCTGGCATCAAACCTGGGTCCCTGGTGCTGGAATGCAGCAGTGCTAACCACTCGACCACATCTTGCCCATCTCTTTGTTTTCTTGATTAGCCTTTTCTCATTTTATGAAATCACTCCTATAACTCAAATTGTGAACATTATCCAACTTGTTTATATCCTTTTAATAGCCTAGAATCCACCAGTACGTGTTGGTCAATCCAAGGTTCTGTGTAAGTTGGCTGTCTCTGCTTTCCATTCTCATTGAAGATTGTGAAGTGCAGTTCCAGTGTGTAGGTTATTTCGGGTCATTGAATCTATCTGTCAAGCTCACAGTTACCACCATATTCATCGAAGAAATCAGTCGACCACAAGAAGCTTCAAGTGGTTTAAGAAATAATTTGTGATCAAGAAACAACAAGCTCTTGTCAGTAAAGTCCATCAGAGATGTTTTAATTGTAACACCAGGTTATTTCTAAACTTACAGTAATTAGCAGTGGTCAGGACAAGCTGGAGCTGGGGGAGGGAGGTGGTGTGATGTGAGATCTAATCCTGTCCACATGCTCCTGCCTACATTGAAATCTGCAGGAGGCGTTGCTTAGACATGTGTCAGCACAGGGACAGGCCTTTGGTCAATATTTTGCTTCTATTTTTGTCACTGTTCAGAGTTAGACTTGCTGCACAGCTTCAGTCACAGCCAGTATGTTATTCCTCGACTCAATGGCCAGTTTGCACAATGATGTTTGACTTCTGTCTCAAAGTGAACCTCACTTACTGAGCCAGAGGATACCAAGGGATGTGAAGGGTGGACTCTGAGATTCAGATGTATGTTTGCAGGGAGTCCCATTCAGGGGCTGTTAGAGTGATGTTGCTGCTGGAACTGATTGGGGAGGGGAAGGGAATTGTCCCTCTGATCTTTGGAGTTGGCAGGCAGACTGATAAGGAAATGAAACCCACCATCTGTCTGCATCTGGTGTACTATGACCTACAAATGAGTGTTTCTGATTGATTTGAAACTTTTTTACCTGGAAAGTATTGAATGTACTCCCATGGGATGTGGTTGAGGCTAAAAGCATGGAGACATTTAAAGAGATGTTAAATTAAAAACGCAAGTGGGACAGGAATAGTAGAAGATACTGTTGGGGTGGGATAATGTTGGTGTAGGGTGGTGATGTCTCACACCATAAATACCAACATTAGCCTGTTAGGCTGAATGGTCTGCATCTGCCTTATATAGCCATGCTTCTATGTTAGAATAATATTCACACATGGAAATGCTGCATCTAGTAGTAGATTATTAATTCAGTACTATCTCCATCTGGTGTCTCCTCAGTCCTCTCTCTTCTAGAGAAAAGAGACCCAGCTAATTTGATCTTCCCTATTTATTGTAACATCTCTGTTCTTGGAATATCATTATGAACCTCTTTCACCTGCAGTGGCTCCATATCCTTTACATCAGATGGAACTCCCCAGTACCACATTCCAAATGATTTGTAAAAGTATTCTTAATTCAAGTGCTTCTTTGTAGAGCTGGAATTTCTGACTGGGTGATGAGACTGAGCCAAGTGCAGTCTTGGACCTAGTCATCAGAACAAGTGACCAACTTCAGAGAGGATGAGTTGTGAGCAAGACAGTGACCACAACACAGGGTTAGATCCCAGGAAGAGATCTCACATCCCAGTGCATTGTGACATTGCACTCTCTCTTGTGCTGAATCAGTGAGGAGTGAGAGCTCTGTGCAGCTCTGAGGTACAACATGGCCGCACCTGGGATGGGAACAGGCTTATGCCCGAAACGTCGATTCTCCTGTTCCCTGGATGCTGCCTGACCTGCTGCGCTTTTCCAGCAACACATTTCCAGCTCTGATCTCCAGCATCTGCAGACCTCACTTTCTCCGCACCTGGGATGGTCCCACCTTGGAGATTTAACAGAAAGTTATGTTTGATGCTACTAAACTTCAAAATGTTTCCAATCCATTATCAAAAATTAAAATATACTGGGAGAACAAAAATGCAAAGTGTTGCTGATTGTTGCTATGTTCCCTTTAGTGAGAATTACACAGAACGTACAGAAAAGCCATTGTACACAACTGCCTTTTGTTTCCCCTGTCTTTGATCATCTAATCGTTATTCAGGAATTAGTAAGAAGTTGCATAGGAAGTGAAAATGGACTGGTTTATGAAAAAGGGAATCATTTGACAAGGTTTTTGGAATTCTTTGAGGATATGATAAGCAGGCTGGTAAAGAGGAACAGGTAGATTAATGTGTTTGCATTTTCCAAAAGCCTTAATTAAGATGTCACACAAAATGAGAGTTCATGATGTCAGGATAATTATTCAGATTCGGGATATACGGATTATTTTCAGATTGGCAAACTAATCGATGGAACGCCATAGGGATTGATGGTGGGATCTCGATTATTTCAAACGGAATGGTTTACCTCAATAAAGGGACTACAGGTATTACAACAAAAACAATGTAACCAGGAACTCCAGCTGCTGCAGATATAAAGCAAGACAGAACAGAAATTGCTGGAAACATTCAGCAGCTCTGGCACTCGAAGTGTTAACTTTCTTTTCACTCCCCACATGCTGCAGGACCTGCTGAGTTCCTCCAATTATTTCTATTTTCCTTTGTATTGTAATCAAGCCTCTGACAACAAAATGACACCAAAATGTGTTATGAAGATACAAAGAGTCTAAAAGGATAGAGATAGTTTTCAACAAGAGAACAGAAATTTGGAAAATGGGATATAACATGGGCTATCAACCTTGACAGGATGAATGGAGAAACAGAATATTTTTGAAGTGGAGAGATAATGTATTGTGCTGGAGAAGAGAGAGTTCTCTGATTCCTTGTAACTGAATCACCAAAGGATAATGAGCAGGGGAGGTAATGTGGGGGAGACAATGGCTTAGTGGGATTAGCACTTGACTATTAGTCCAAGTAATGTTCACAGCAAGTGTTTTAAAAGTCAAATAGAATGTTGGCCTTTAACACAAGGGGCGGCACGGTGGCACAGTGGTTAGCACTGCTGCCTCGCAGCGCCGGAGACCCGGGTTCAATTCCCGCCTCAGGCGACTGACTGTGTGGAGTTTGCACGTTCTCCCCGTGTCTGCGTGGGTTTCCTCCGGGTGCTCCGGTTTCCTCCCACAGTCCAAAAGATGTGCAGGGTCAGGTGAATTGGCCATGCTAAATTGCCCGTAGTGTTAGGTAAGGGGTAAATGTAGGGGAATGGGTGGGTTGCGCTTCGGCGGGGCGGTGTGGACTTGTTGGGCCGAAATGCCTGTTTCCACACTGTAAGTAATCTAACAAGGGAATTGAAATATAACTTTAGAGAAGTTAGCGAGTTTTGAGAAGCTTTGTAGCTCAGGTTGGGGTTCTGGATGTAGGTTTGCTCACTGAGCTGGAAGGTTCATTTTCAGATATTTCGTCACCATATTAGGTAGCAATTTCAGTAAGCCTCCGAATGAAGCATTGGTGGTGTAGCCCACTTTCTATTTATATGTTTGAGTTTCCTTGGGTTGGTGATGTCATTTCCTGTGGTGACATCATTTCCTATGGTGATGTCATTTACTGTTCTTTTTCTCAAGAGGTGGTAAATGGGATCCAAGTCAATGTGTTTGTTGTCAGAGTTCCCTTTGGAATGCCATGCTTCTAGGAATTCTCTGTTTAGCTTGTCCTAGGATGAATGTGTTGTCCCAGTCAAAGTGGTGTCCTTCCTCATCCGTATGTAAGGAAACTAGTGCGTCCGAGAATTTGTAGGAAATGACATCACATAGGAAATGATGTCACCGTAGGAAATGACATCACCAACCCAATGAAACTCAAAATTATAAATAGAAAGCGGGCTACACCACCAGTGCTTCATTCAGAGGCTCACTGAAGATGTTACCTCGTACAGTGACAAAACGTCTGAAAATGAACCTTCCAGCTCAGTGAGAAAACCTACATTCAATGAGAGAAGTCTTGCTGCAACAGTACAGAGCATTGGTGAGATTGCACCTTTCATGCAGTGTACACGGGAAACAATGGCCTAGTGGGATTACCACTGGGATGGATACATTCAGAGAGTCATACGATGAAAGATCACTCTAACAATGACAGGTTGTGAAGGTTGAGCCAAGACTTATTGGAGCTCTGAAAAATGGTCACTGGACCCAAAAGGTTAACTCTGCTTTCTCTCCACAGATGGTCCCAGCTCTGCTGAGTTTTTCCAGCAATTTCTGTTTTTGTTTCTGATCTCCAGCATCTACAGTTCTTTCGTTTGTTTTGTTATGGGTGATGATGTCTTGGATTCCTACGAGGAATGCCTCTCCACCACATTTTAGTACAACTGGTCAGAGTCCGGGAATACCGCGGCAAGTAACTCATCTCCTGACTCCGCAAAGACCCTCCACCATCCACAAGGTACAAGTCAGGGGTGTGATGGAATACTCCCCACTTGCCCTGGATGAGGGCAGCTCCAACAACACTCAAGAAGCTCGACACCATCCAGGACAAAGCAGCCCACTTCATCTGCACCATATCCACAGGCATCCACTCCCTCCACCATTGACACTCAGTAGCAGAAGTGTGTACTATCTACAGAATTCACCAAAGCTACTGAGACAGCACCTTCCAAACCCATGGCCACTTCCATCCAGAAAAACAAGGGCAGCAGATACATAGGAACATCAACTCCTGCAAGTTCCTCTCCAAGCCACTCACTATCGTGACTTGGGAATATATTGCTGTTCCTTCACTGTCACTGGGTCAAAATCCTGGAATTCCCTCCCTAAGGGCAATGTGGGTCTACATGGACTTCAGAGGTTCAAGAAGGCAACTCACTCCCACCTTCTCAAGTCCCATGAGGGATAAGCTGTCAATTCTAGCTCAGCCAGTGACACCCACATCCCATAAGTAAATGAAGAAAAATTCCATCTGTGCTCAAGGTCATGTTGTTCCTTGGCTGTACAATTGCTTTTTTGACCTCCCCTGCACAGCGATGGCGATGGGTAGAGTGTTTGTAGCATGGTGACAGGAACACTGTGCTGAAGGTTGTTTCCTGGTTGAGGAGGTCCTCAGGGTGCTCTGTCCAGTGGGCATTGACAGCCTCTTGGTCTTTAATGAGTGACTCTGTCATGGTCTCTCAGTGGAGCAGGTCCCTGGGTCACTCAGACTGTAGATGGCTTTGGTTGAGCTGAAGAAGATGTGCTTGTTCTGGTTGTGGGTGAGTTACTGACTCTCCTGTGCTTTCTCCATCTACCATCTCCTCTCTCTCTCAGCTTTAGTCACCTGTCGGCTTGTGTCCTCTTGCTGCCAGTTCAGGAATACCTTGAACACCTGGATCTCCAGATGGTTCTCAGTGTCAGTGTCTCCTGGTTGAGAAGCCATGTCTGCACACAGGCACTGACTAGGATGGCTCTGAGGCTGAGCTCATGCTCACCACGGGGATGAATCTGTTGGAGTTTGTTTTCCCAATGCTTTCCTTTGTCTAAGTCACCTTTCCAGAGGTTTCCCTCCCTCCTAACTGTGGCACTGAAGTCACTGAGGAAAATCAATATGTCCCCTCGGGGCTGCAGTACAGCAATCAGTTGAGACTGGTGTAGAATTCGTCTTTTGTCTTGACTTTGTGTGTAGGGCAGTGGGGTAGGCACTGATGACGGTGATGAACTGCTTCTGGGTCAGGCTGAGCTGCAGGGTCTTGAGGCACTCAGCCCACAGCGGGAATCGATCTGACAGCCAGTTTATTTCTTATAGTGACACTGGCCCCATGGAGGCAGGTGTTGATCATATCTTTTGATAAAACAAGCAAGAGTTATCAATGGGGCAAGGGCAATTATAATACAATTAGGCAAGACTTAGGAGGCATAGAATGGGGTAGCAAAATGCAGGGGATGCAGACAATGGAAATGTGAAGCTGGTTTAAGGAACAGATATTGCGTGTCCTTGATAGAATTGTCCCTGCCAGGCAGGGAGGAAGTGATAAGGTAAGGGAACCGTGGTTTACTACAGAAATTTTAACTCTTGTTAAGCGGAAGGTGTTGATGATGAAGACGAGATAGTTCAGATGATGCGATGGAGAGTTACAGATTTGCTAGGAAAGATTTAAAGAGAAAGTTAAGAAGAGCAAGGTGAGGACACGAGCAGTCTTTGGCAATTGAATAAAGGAGAACCCTAAAGCTTTCTATCGGTATGTGAGGAATAAAAGGATGACTAGGGTAGGAATAGGGCCAGTCAGAGACAGAAGTGGGAAAGAGAGTGTGGACCCTGTGGAGATCGGAAAGGTGCTAAACGAACATTTCTCATCGGTTTCCACTCAGGAAAAGGAGATTATTGTAGAGGAGACGAATGAGGTACGAGATATTAGACTGGAAAGGATCGAGGTTAGTTACAAACAGGTGTTATCAATTCTAGAAGGAGTGAAGGTAGACAAGTCCCCTGGGCTGGATAGAATTTATCCAAGGATTCTCTGGGAAGCTAGGGAGGAGATGTTGGAGCCTTTGGCTTTGATCTTTGAGTCGTCATTGTCTACAGGACTGGGAGATTGCAAATGTTGTGCCCTTGTTCAAGAAGGACAGTAGAGATGACCCAGGTAATTATAGACCTATGAACCTTATGTCTGTTGTAGGAAAAGTTTTGGAAAGGATTATAAGAGATAAGATTTATAATCATATAGCAAGCAACAATTTGATTTCAGATAGTCAATATGGTTTCGTCAAGGGCAGGTCGTGTCTCACAAACCTCATTGAATTTTTTGAGGAGGTGACCAAGAATGTAGATGAGGGTAGGGCAGTTGACGTGGTATACATGGACTTCAGTAAAGCCTTTGATAAGGTTCCATACGGTAGGCTGTTGGAGAAAATGCAGAGGCATGGGATTGAGGGTGATTTAGCAGTTTGGATTAGAAACTGGCTTTCTGAAAGAAGGCAGCGAGTGGTGGTTGATAAAAATATTTAGCCTGGAGTCTGGTTACTAGTGGTGTGCCACAAGGATCTGTTTTGGGACCACTGCTGTTTGTCATTTTTATAAATGACTTAGACACAGGCATAGGTGGATGAATTAGTACATTTGCAGATGACACTAAAGTCGGTGGAGTAGTGGACAGTGTGGAAGAATGTTGCAGGTTGGGCTGAGAGGTGACAAATGGAGTTCAATGCAGCTAAATGTGAGGTGATGCACTTTGGGAAGAATAACAGGAAGGCAGAGTACTGGGTCAGTGGAAAGATTCTTGGTAGTGTGGATATGCAGAGGGATCTTGGAGTCCATGTACATAGATCCCTGAAAGTTGCCACCCAGGTGGATAGTGCTGTGAAGAAGGCCTACGGTGTGTTAGGTTTCATTGGTAGAGGGATTTAGTTCCGGAGCCGCAATATCATGCTGCAACTATACAAAACGCTAGTGTAGCCACACTTGGAATATTGTTACAGTTCTGGTCCCCATATTTTGGGAAGGATGTGGAAGCATTGGGAAAGGTGCAGAGGAGATTTACCAGGATGTTGCCTGGTCTGGAGGGAAGGTCTTATGAGGAAGGGCTGAGTGACTTGGGTCTGTTCTCATTGGAGAGAAGGCTAAGAGGGGATTTGATAGAGACATACAAGATGATCAGAGGATTAATTAGGGTAGACAGTGAAAGTCTTTTTCCTCGGATGATGACGTCAGCGTGTACGAGGGGCATAGCTACAAGTTGAGGGGTGATAGATTTAAGACAGATCTCAGAGGCAGGTTCTTTACACAGAGAGTGGTAAGGGCATGAAATGTCCTGCCTGCTAATGTAGTTAACTCAGCCACATTAGGGAGATTTAAACAATCCTTAGCTAAGCACATGGATGATTTTGGGATAGTGTAGGGGGACAAGCTGAGAATAGTCCACAGGCCGGCGCAACATTGAGGGCCAAAGGGCCTGTTCTGCGCTGTATTGTTCTATGTTCTATGTTCTAATCTAATGGGTATGGGCTAAATGCAGGTATACTGAGTTAGGCCACAGATCGGCCATGATCTCATTGAATGATGGAACAGGCTGGATGGGCTGATTGGCCTACTCCTATTCCTATGGTTTACCTTTTCAGAAGAAGGTGTAATCATCACTTTATTCTTTAAGTTGGCCTTTTTCTGCCAGTTGTGTCTTGCTCATGGAGACTATGTCGGTATTGTAGCCCTGGAGTTTCTAGCTGAGGACAGCAGTGCAATGTTCAGGCCTATTGTTGGTGCTGTTGTCTATAAAGGGCCTGATGTTCCAGGTCCCGAAATGCATTTGGGTTGGTGTGGTGTGGAGTGGTGCTTGTGCACCTGAGAGGTACAATCAGGAGTGTGATGGAATAGTCCCCACCTGCCTGGATGGGGGCAGCTCCAACAACACTCAAGAAGCTCAACACTATCCAGGAGAAAGCAGCCCCCACTTGGCTGATACCCCAATCACCACATTCAGCATTCACCCCCTTCCCCACAATAGTGTGTACCAACTAGAATATACATTGCAGTAACTCACCAAGGCTCCATTGACATCACCCTTCACCACCTAGAAGTCCAAGAGACACAGGAAACACCACTACCTACAAGTGTGCTTGTTGTGATCCCAGTGATGGCGAGGTAATGGCCTCATGGTATTATTGCTGGCTTGTTCATCCAGAGACCTGGGTTTGAATCTTCCCCAGATGGTGAAATGTTAATTCAATTTTTAAAAATCTGGAATTGGGGGGAATCTAATGATGACCATGAAACCATTGTCCATTGTAAGAAACACTTATCTGGGTCACTAATGTACTCAATTTTTGAGTGGGAGCAGCGGCCGAGTTGAGGTGAACCCGAATTTTTAAAAATCTGGAATTGGGGGGAATCTAATGATGACCATGAAACCATTGTCCATTGTAAGAAACACTTATCTGGGTCACTAATGTCCTTTAGGGAAGGAAACTGCCATCTTTTCCTGGTCTGGCCCACATGTGACTCCAGACCCACAGCAATGTGGGTGGCTCTTAACTGCCCCTTGGGCAATAAATGCTGGCCTGGCCAGAGATGCCCTTATCCCAGGAATGAATTTAAAAAGCAGCTGTTTTTATTACTGGTTAAGTTAGATTCTGGGCTGATATCTGGCTTGATAGATCAAATTTTAAGACTTTGTTTTAACAAAATGGTCTCTTGCTAAAATATAAGCATACAATGCTGCTGATTTTGCTTTTAGCAATAAAATAGAAGTTAGTTGAATAAAGAGGGCAATGTTGGTACAATAGCAGTGTCCCATCTGCTCTAGAGATGTGTCATAAACCTCTCAGACCAGCTCCTTGTGTCGTACCCAAACAGCATTCTCTGTACAGTACTCACACCCATGTCCTGTCTGCAACATCTCTGTAGGTTTAACTTGGAGACTAGAATGTCAGATAGCTTCTTCATGGAGCTATTGTACATCTGAGCTTAAACATACCCTTCTTTAAGTAACCATTTTAGGGTTTTATCCCAATACTTCTGCTCTGAGATTAACACTACCTTTTCACGGTAACCTAGTTTAACTATATCCTTCCCTTCTCAGGAATGCTGGGAGAGACAAGCGTCTTCGTCCTTCACAGGATTGCTCAAAACACAAAGTAAAACTCAAAAATGTCTTTCTCTAAGTCCTTAAACTTAAAAAATAAACTCCAGGCTTAAACTGGGGTTTGTTTATTGTGTTCAGTCATAAAGCCCTGCCTGTCATAAAGCACAAATACAGCATTTTAAAGCTAAGCCTCAAAAACTTTTAACTGATTCACACTGTGACTATAAAAATACTTAACATATTACTTATTAACTCCAGACATTCAAAAAACCCGTTTTGAACTAACTTAAAATCCCAAACTTACAATAAATGATATTATGGATATAAAAGTCACAGTCTGTGTCACAGTGTCTCAGCCCCTAACCTCAGTGTCGCTGGGTCAAAATCCTGGAATTCCCTCCCTAACCAGATTTTGTGTGTACCTACAGCACAGGGACTGTAGCAATTCAAGAAATCTACTCACAATGGACAAGTCCTGGTCCAGCCAGTGACGTCCACATCTCCTGAACAAATAAATGTAAAAAAATGTATTTGAATTGTGATGAATAAAAATGTTTCGATGTGGGACAAGTGCAGAGTCTGTCATTCAGTTTTACTGCAGGTTAAACACACACACAGTATGTGTGCAGGCTGGAAACTAACTGAGCGTACAATATCATTGACCTCATCATCAGCCTGACCATGAGCACCATGAGACAATCTGGGTCCTTCCTGCTGTAACAACGTTCTCGATCAGCTCGCCATGGTGGGGGGTCAGAATCTGAGCTGCTGCAAGCACGAGCCAAATACTGTAGGATCTCAGCGCAGGGGAGGGAGCCTGTTATGGTCAGATAGCAAGGTCCAATAAACAGTAAGGAAGTCATGACCAGATTCTGTTTTGAGGTGTTCCTTTAGGGCAGTTGAGTAGAAGTTTAAAGGGTAGGAGAACTTTGCAAATTTAAGGAGAGAGAGCAGGGGCAGGTGCTATAATTGGGTAGTTCTTTCAAAATGCTGGTGTAAGCCTCTCTCTCAGCTGCATGGGTGATATAATGACACTTGGGTTTGTGTTCCCACTGCACTGTAACAGTGGCAATGGGATCTTTAACATTCGCCAGGGAGAGCACACAAACCTCAGGTTAATGTCTCCTTTGAAAGACTGAACCTCTGACTGTTGTCCAGCCTCAGTAAAAGCTGATCTGAGAAGGATGAGAGAATGGAAGGGGTTAGTGTAACCATGGGGTTAGGTAAGGAACAGGCTGTAGATCAGCCCTGGGAATCTCTGTTTGAGGGGAGATAATGGTGGCATGTTATTTTCCCTCGGAGTGGGACCATTCGGCGCAGCCACTTTGGTGCAAGCAATTCGGCCGGCCGGTTTGGTGCAGACCCATTTCAGCACAGAGCTGTTTTGTAGTTATTAAAGTAATATTATTAAAATTATTAAAATATATTAAAATAAAACATATTAATAAACAAATTATTAAAATAAAATAAAACCCGTTAAAATGCCATCAACAATTTTGTATTTGCCTTATTTCTTTCATTTTTATTTTCTTTTTAACATTTTTACTGAAGAGGATAAACATTATTTTTCTTTTTATTGCTTTCATTAATGTTTGTAAGTAAGCCTGAAAAGGAATAAATAAGAGCTGGGCCGAATCGCTCACGCCGAAATGGGTCTGCGCCGAATGGTCCTACATACATTTTCACTGGGTGAGGGATCCAGAGATTCAGGGAATGTTCTGGGAATCCACATTTGAACTTTAAATATCACCATGGCAACACATGGAACTTTGTTTCAACAGCAAAGCTTGGATTTAGACTCTAGTGATTGCTATGAAATTATTGCTGCCAACATTGGGAGAGCTGTCTCACAGACTCGTCAAGCACCAGCCTGACACAGTCATACTCACAGAATCATACCTTACCGACAATGTCCCAGACCCCACCATCACCATCCCTGGATATGTCCTGACCCATCAGTATTTCAATGTCCACCACTAAGAATGGCTCGGCAGCAGGACCACTGATCGAGCTGGTCAGGTCCGAAAGGATATAGCCGCTAGACTGGGTCTGCGTCAGGTGGTGAGGGAACCAACACGAGGGAGAAACAGACCTGACCCCATCCTTACCAATCTGTCGGCTGCAGATGTATCTGTCCATGACAGTATCGGTAAGAGTGACCGCCGCACAGTCCTTATGGAGACAAAGTCCCACCTTCACACTGAGAATACCCTCTATCGTGTTGTGTGGCAGTGCGTGCTCAATGGGACCAACTTCAAACAGACCTAGCAACTCCAGACTGGGCATCCATGAGGTGCTGTGGGCCATCAGCAGCAGCAGGGCTGTACTCCAGCACAATCTGTAACCTCATGGCCCGGCATATCCCCCACTCAACCATTACCATCAGGCCAGAGGATCGACCCTGGTTCAATAGAGCATGCAGGAGGGGGTATCAGGAGCAGCACCAGGAATACTTAAAAATAGGTGTCAGCTCAATGAAGCAACGCCACAGGATTACTTGCATGCCAAATGACATAAGCAACAAGTGATAGAACTAAGCTAATAATGGGGAAGTACAACTCATCAAATCATATGATAGGGCTGAAGCATTCATGACCATCTTCAGCCACAAGAACTGCGTCAAACTCCTAGAATTTCCTACCCAAGTGCATTGTGGGTTAACCGATAGCACAGAGACTGCAGTGGTTTAAGATGGCAGCTCACCCCCATCTTCTCAAGGGGCAACTAGGGATGGGCAATAAACATTGGTCCAATCAGAGACACTAATATACTACATATAATGTAATACTGATTTTGTTCCTGATTTTCAGCATCTGCAGTTCTTGCAGTTATTTAGTGTTTAACTAATTGCCACATCTCTCCCAGGTATTCCCACCTTGAAAAAGTTCTGCTTCTCTCTTCGACCGGATTTCCATTCCAATCTTTTTTCTTGTCCACTGACATTAATTTCTCTGTTGCTCCTGGTATTTGTCAAAACTCCTTTCCACAGTCATTTTGCATTCCTCGCTGACTGTCCCTGGCTCTCCAACAGCATCGCATCATGCTAGCACAGGGCTGCACCACTTCATTCTCCAGCTCATTCACAGTGCGAACAAGAAAGTTTTTCTTCTCCCTTCAAGAACACAAGTTGCAACAACTCAGAGATACCCATGGCCCTCCAAAACCTTCCTCCCCTTCCCTTCCCCCTGCCTCCATCCCCTCCCTCAAGCCCACCTCCTGTCGGATAGCCACCTTCCCTCTGAACCATCCATTCTCCAATGCTGAACCTTCTGTCATCAGTGAAGCTCTCAGCCTTATCCCACTGCGTCCCTTACCTTTAATGAATTTCAGGCACGATGTGACGGCGAACTCGATTTCCACTGTCTTTGACTCTGTGCCCATTTCTTTGGACAAGAGTCCTCTGCCCGGCCCACAGACCCCTTCACCCAGCTCCAATACACTCCCTCCACCTAGACCCCTCCCTCTGGCTGTTTACCTGCAATCAACCTGTTCATTGAGAACTTTCGACACAACTTTGGTTGCCTCAATGTCTCTGCCCCCCCTCTCCCCCACACCTCCACACACACCCCATTACCCATTTCAACCCATCCTCCCAGGAACTGACTGCACTCTGCTCTCAGATGCCACCCTGACTTTGTCATTACGCCTGGTTGATAAGGATGGTGCTGTTGTTGTCTGGCTCCCTGACCTCTATGGTGCAGAGGCTGAGTGCCAGCTCTCAGATACCACCCCCCCATCTCCCCCCGGACTGTGACCCCACCCTGAACCATGACCCCACCCTGGACCGTGACCCCACCCTGGACCGTGACCCCACCCTGGACCGTGACCCCACCCTGGACCGTGACCCCACCCTGGACCGTGACCCCACCCTGGACCGTGACCCCACCCTGGACCGTGACCCCACCCTGGACCGTGACCCCACCCTGGACCGTGACCCCACCCTGGACCGTGACCCCACCCTGGACCGTGACCCCACCCTGGACCGTGACCCCACCCTGGACCGTGACCCCACCCTGGACCGTGACCCCACCCTGGACCGTGACCCCACCCTGGACCGTGACCCCACCCTGGACCGTGACCCCACCCTGGACCGTGACCCCACCCTGGACCGTGACCCCACCCTGGACCGTGACCCCACCCTGGACCGTGACCCCACCCTGGACCGTGACCCCACCCTGGACCGTGACCCCACCCTGGACCGTGACCCCACCCTGGACCGTGACCCCACCCTGGACCGTGACCCCACCCTGG